>NC_056727.1:172276141-172456141 GCF_019279795.1 Protopterus annectens | reverse complement strand
ATTCCCCGTACTGTAATTGTAAATAATCTAAAAGGCTTAATACTAGACCCTTATGCTGTAAGATGGATAGCAAATTGGTTGACAGATAGAATCTGTCTAGTTAAAGTAGCAGGTACCACCTAAAAATATCAAAAGGATTACTAGTGCCATTCTTCAGGACTATTAGCACCCCTTCTGTTCACTGTTTACTTCTTGCATCTCCAAACCACTAACCAAGACATTTGGTTAACTGAATTTGCTGATGATTGCAAACTAGGTGTTGTCATTCACTTAGCATCTGATACCATGTTACTTCAGCAGGGTGAAACCACACACATCAATGAGTTTAAATTGACTGCACCTAAGTATAGCATTATCACCTTTGGAAATATTGACATTAGCTTACAGTATAGATGGCACCTCACTTCTTCTTCTTTTGGCTGCTCCCGTTAGGGGTCGCCACAGCAGATCAACTGTTTCCATTTCCTCCTGTCCTCTGCATCTTGCTCTGTCACACCAACCACCTGCATATCCTCTCTCACCACATCCATAAACCTTATCTTTGGCCTTCCTCTTTTCCTGTTACCTGGCAGCTTCATCCTTAGCATCTTTTTCCCAATATACTCAGCATCCCTCCTCAGCACATGTCCAAATCAACGTAATCTTGCCTCTCTGGCTTTATCTCCAAACCTTCCAACCTGGGCTGACCCTCTAATATACTTATTCCTAATCCTGTCCATCCTCGTCACACCCAGTGCAAATCTTAACATCTTCAACTCTGCCACATCAAGCTCTGACTCCTGCCTTTTTGTCAATGCCACTGTCTCCAACCCGTATAACATTTCTGGTCTCACTACCCTCTTGTAGACTTTCCCTTTCACTCTTACTGGTACTCGTCTGTCACAAATCACTCCTGACACTCTTCTCCACCCACTCCATCCTGCCTGTACTCTCTTCTTCCCCTCTCTTCCACACTCACCATTACTCTGAACTGTTGATCCCAAGTACTTAAACTCATTCACCTTCGCCACTTCTACTCCCTGCATCCTCACCATTCCTCTATCCTGTCTGTCAATCACACACATATATTCTGTCTTAGCCTTGCTGACCTTCATTCCTCTTCTCTCTCTAGAGCATATCTCCACCTCTCCAGGGTCTCCTCCACCTGTTCCCTACTCTCACTACATATCACAATGTCATCTGCAAACATCATAGTCCACAGAGACTCCTGTCTGATCTCATCTGTCAATCTGTCCATCACCATTGCAATAAGAAAGGGCTCAGAGCTGATCCTTGATGTAATCCCACCTCCACCATAAACGCATCCGTCACTCCCACCGCAGACCTCACCGCTGTCACACTACCCTCATACATATCCTGTACCACTCTTACATACTTCTCTGACACTCCTGACTTCCTCATACAATACCACAACTCCTCTCTAGGCACTCTGTTATATGCTTTCTCTAAATCCACAAAGACACAATGCAACTCCTTCTGACCTTCTCTGTACTTCTCCTTAACACTGTCAGAGCAAACATTGCATCTGTAGTGCTCTTTCCTGGCATGAAACCATACTGCTGATCACTAATCATCACCTTCCTTCTTAACCTAGCTTCCACTACTCTTTCCCATAACTTTATGCTGTGACTGATCAGTTTAATCCCTCTGTAGTTACTACAGCTCTGCACATCACCCTTATTCTTAAAAATTGGTACCAAAATATTTTTTCTCCATTCCTCAGGAATCCTCTCACTTTCCAAGATTTCATTAAACCATCTAGTTAAAAACTCCACTGCCATTTCACCTAAACACCTCCATGCTTCCACCGGTATGTCATCTGTACCAACAGCCTTTCCATTCTTCACCCTCTTCACAGCTATCTTTACTTCCTTCTTGCTAATCCACTGAACTTCATGATTCACTATCCACACATCATCCAACCTTTTCTCCCAATCATTCTCTTCATTCATCAACCCCTCAAAGTACTCTTTCCATCTGCTCAACACACTCTCCTCGCTTGTGAGTACGTTTCCCCCCTTATCCTTTATCACCCTTACCTGCTGCACATCTTTACTAGCTCGGTCCCTCTGTCTAGCCAATCAGTACAGGTCCTTTTCTCCCTCTTCAGTGACCAATCTCTCATACAACTCTCCATATGCCTTATCCTTAGCCTTCACCACCTCTCTCTTTGCCATGCGCCTCATCTCCTTATACTCTTGTCTACTTTCTTCATCTTTCTGACAATCCCACTTCGTCTTTGCCAACCTTTCTCTATATACTCTCCTGTACTTCCTCATTCCACCACCATGTCTCCTTGTCCTCCTTCCTCTGTCCAGATGTCATACCAAGCACCTTTCTAGCCATCTCCCTTACTAGCTATGCTGTAGTTACCCAGCTATTCGGTAACTCTTCACTGCCACCCAGTGCATGTCTTAACTCTTCCCTGAATATCACCTCACAATTACCCTTTTTCAATTTCCACCACTTGATCCTTGGTGCTGCCCTCACACTTATCCTCATCTTCTTGATTACCAATGTCATCCTACAAACCAACATTCTATGCTGCCTAACTACACTTCCCCCTGCCACCACTTTACAGTCTCCAATCTCCTTGAGACTGGCCCTTCTACATATATATCCACCTGTGTGCATCTTCCTCCACTCTTGTATGTCACCCTATGCTCCTCCCTCTTGTTAAAATACGTATTCATCGCAGCCATGTCCAACCTTTTCACAAAATCCACTACCATCTGACCTTCTGCTTTCCTTTGTTTAACACCATACCTACCAATCACTTCCTCATCCCCTCTGTTTACTTCACCAACATGCCCATTGAAATCTGCTCCAATCACCAGTCTCACCCTTGAGTACAGTCATCATCACTTCATCCAACTCACTCCAAAGTTTTTCTTTCTCATCCATTGCACACCCAACTTGTGGAGCATATGCACTAATAACATTCATCATTACACCACCAATTTCCAGCTTCATAAACATCACTCTATCCAACACTCTTTTCACCTCCAAAACACTCTTAGCATACTGTTCCTTCAGGATAATGTACCTCACTCCAGACTGATATTATCGTCAGAGATCTTGGCATCTTCGTAGAAAACTCCCTATCCTTTGAACACCATGTCATAAACATAACCAGGAAACTGTTCTATCCAGCTCAGTTAATAAGTAAAGGCATCTTATCCAGGTCAAAAGAAGCTATCATTCCTCTATACTCTGCTGTGATCAGACCACTTATGGAATAAAATGGTCCTTAGAATATAGCTATGTAGAAACACATCACACAGCTCGACAGACAGTAGAGGTTCCTAACTAAAAAGATCACATGACTAAAGGCCTTTACCTGCCAAGACAGGCTTGAAGGCCTGTTCTCTGTACTTTGCATCTTATAGATTTCTGCAAGTTGATTTACATTTAGTATTGCTTGCTATTAAAGACACAGCCCTCCTTGATCTTCTATACCTCTGCAAAACAAATGGTTTCAGAAATACTCAAAGTAAACACTTGAATAACAATTGACAAATAAGTAGGTTAGAGGGACAGATTTATTACTCAAAAATGTCCCCATCTCTACAATAATCTTCAATTACATATAAAACAAAGTGATGTCTTAATGTTCAACTGTCCCCCCCTAAATTATTCCTGTGCTTCACTTTTCCCTCCTGGAGGCAGGACATACATTATGACAGTGGGTGCTGGCAAGGTGATTATAGACCATGGACTGACTGACTCCACCTTATAAGCACTATTGTGATATGAATTGATGTTGCCATCAGTTTGTCAAACTAATAAGACAAGACAAGAAAATACCTATTTAGACTTAAAATAAGCCAACATCTACATATTCAGACAGCAGCAATTAATTCTAAGCAGCCACTCTTCACATTGTGTACACCATAGAATAGACTGCTGTGTAGGAAAATGTTCCCATTATTTCCCTTTGTTATTGCTGTGAAATTAAAACAGTGGATCTTTAGTTGTCCACCATTTATGTTAATTTGACAACATAAATCCCTCTCACTCCTTTCATCAGCTCTAATTATTAAGCACAAAGGTATCTGTTTGTAGAGGCACTCACCTAAAAAAAATATTACATTCATTTACCCTTCCATTGTATTTAATAGATGCAGAATACTGAATACCCACAGTGCACTAATGGTTTAACCAATAATCCCCAGACAAAATCTCAGTCAAAATTGCTCTCCTTTACTATTGTAACTAATTTGGTGATATATTGTATGCCTTTAATGATCAATCTTTTGTACTGATAATCGATCTGCAGTCTTTGATAATTTTATTAGCTGTTATCTGTGCAATTAATAGTTCCAAAAACACTACTGTCACCATGGCTTCCCAGCCTGATTTTTGCCTCTTCCTTAGCCATCTTACTAGCACATGATTTTCTGAAGCAGTATAGCAACTGCCTCAAATTTACTGACAATCTTCTTCTTCCATCAGACACTAGTTTTACCTGTGAGAGAAATGCCTCTTTATCTAAACTGGAGGATAGTCCCTCCATCCTATTCAGTCATCAGTAAACAGCACCTCAACAGAACTACATTACCACAGTACCAAAATATTACTCTTACATATACTAAGGTATATTTCCTAAGCATTCTAGGCCTTCTAGACATCCTACAGGCTTACTTCAGCCACATAACACAGGTACTAGGATCACACCCACATCTGCACCCACACATGCTGTTAGTGAGGCTCACCTGTACTGCAAGCCTGTAGCCTTAAGGTCCCATAAGCCAACAGCACATCCTGGAAATGTCTTTGTTGCTGGTGACTGTATTGTAAGATAGAGACACAGCACTTACAGAGCTGGCAAAAGATAAGGTGACAGCTGCCCCTCTGGTGCAAGGTTTGGGGATGTCACTGGGGCCCTTAGGTCCCTGCATCACCCTGATACATGTAGTTGGCCATGTGAAGACGAATGACATTAGGCATTCCACCCTGGGAGAGATGCAGGAAGAAATTGTTGAGCTCTCTGCTCATGCTTTAAGTGATGGAAGGCACTGCCATTGAGCAGCATTCTGCCATTACCAAGAAATATGCTGAAATGAAAGGAAAAAAATAATTAGCTACAATAATTAGCTTGTGAACTGGTATCATTCTAGGAGGGTCCATAGTGTGTCTACTTGGGATGAAAGAGTCAACATGACCCACTACTTTGCCTGGGATGGCTTGAATCTTTTTCCAGTTGGGTTTAGCACATTGGCTAAAACTTGTGGTACCCCCACAGTGCCTTTTTGCCCAGAGTTCTCATTTTGGACATCCCAATACAGCAAACTCCAGTCTGGATAAATATCAAGGCAGTGATGGTAATGTCAGAAGCCTAAACAGCGCAATCTTTGAACTTAAGGCATTCCTTAGTCTTAAAGACATAAGAGTTTGTGTAATTACTGAAATGTGGTTCAATTGTTGTGATAGCCCTCCCTGCATTCCAAGATACAGTGCCTATCATGCATTTGGATTCTCTTGTAAGTGTGGGAGAGTATCAGTATTTATTTGGAACCCCACTATCTCTCACCACATTTAGCATGATAAAATCTGGAACTGGTTGAAGTTGTAGTTACACTCGGTAAAATGAATGTTCGCATTCTAGCCATCTATGATATATTCAAAACATGCAGAATACCTTAACCACTTAGAAAGTTAACAGTCAAACCAGACATCTTTCTTACTGGTGACAATAGCTCTCAACTTCTTAGAGCAAAAAATCTGGACAAATCCAAAAATAATTAGGGGGCAAATCCTCCAAAAATAGGGAAAACATTTTAAATATTTGCTCTTATAAATTTAGAAAGTTAACAGAATAAAAGGCCTTCTGTTACAATTCATTTTCTGATGGATATGAAGCCTGAAACTCAAATGCTTGTCAGTATTTAGCAAATTCAGTCCTCACTGGTTTACCACAAATATTAAAAAAGAAACACTTATTTTATGAGGAACAGACCAAAAATATGAGGCAAAATCCTGGATATTCTGGGAAAATCTGTATAGTTGAGAGGTATGTTGGCAACTTCAGTTATCTAGATACAAACTATAACAAAAAACAATAAATCTGCTCAGAGATTTCTGGACTTTGTATATGTCAATAGTAGATCAAAATGTCACCCATGCCCACCAAATGTGATAATTTTCTTCATCCTATCCTGCCTACACCTCTGAATTGTGGAACAACCATCAAAAAATAATAATAAAAAAAAGAAAAAGCTGCTAACCATTACTAAAAGATGTCCATGTCATCATTATAAAAGGGATTTAAAACAAGTAAGTAAACATCTCAAGCTTACTGTAAGGAAATGTAAGGCCAACCATGACACTGGGACCTTTTTCTTCTACATTAGGAAGCTTAGAAGTAGCCTACAATTCTGCCATCTGCTGCTAAGCCTGCATCTCTCTGGTCTGTCCCTCCTGAAATCTGAAGAATATCAGCCATGGTACCTTTGCATAAGCATCATTTTCTAGTTTATGGAACGTATAATAAACAATGATGTAGGTAACTTTATATCTCTGAATACACACCAGTCCAGATATTCAGGTCATGAATGCCTACAGTCTACAGTCCACACTACTTATCTGGACGCGGCCCTCATCATTCATCATTCATGCTGCATACGTATTAACTCTCAACTCAAGATGATTGCCAGAACCCATACTGGAAAAGTTGAGGTCATTTTCTCTAGGCAACCATACAAATGTTTAGGATATTAATTATGGGCTTACCCTTAACAGCAAGAAATGGATAACATTCCACTTAATTTTAACACAGTCATCAGGAACTTGGGAACATATGTAGAAAACAGGCTCGCCTTTGATCGCCATGTCACTATGGTGGTTAACAGATCCTTCTAGCTTGAAGAACCCAAACAAAAATGTTTCAGGCCTCATTACCTTTAGCTACTATGATAGAATAAAAGTGCTGTCCCTCTGCTCAGTGTAATACAGACTCCTGATGCATGATCTCTGCTTAGTCCTCCATGCTGTAAATGACCCAGCAATCTTGAAACATTTACCCCATTTTTGGAGCAGATGCCCTTGCCCATTTAGCAGAGTACTTCCCTAGTATCCTTTAAAACCCATATGAATGACTAGATTTAGATTGGTTTTTTTAAATTTTGTAGGGGTGACAAAGTCTAGGTAAGGAAATGAAGGTTTACCTTAACCACTATGGGTGGGTGGTGTGGCTGAATACCTTGAAGGTGTTCTTGGCTATAAGCTTATTAAGAATCTATGAACCTACTATCGATAGAGTTGCAGATCCCAGTTAAATGCACAAACCCTTATGCTAATAACTAAAAAAGTGGTTATGCAAAATAAATAAGTTAATGCATTTTCTTTTCAAATAAATATACAAGAAGTACAGACAGATCTTGAATAGCAACAAACCAGAGAAAAAACAAATAGACAAAAAAAAAATAAAAATCTTTCTAAAATTTGAAATAAAACTATACTGTATACAAGCTTTTAAGAAAAAATAGGAATGTCAGGGACCTCACATGCAGAGCTGTGACAGTTGAGCTCTGTTGGCTGCTCTATTGGCATAGAGGGATAAAGCTCTACCTATGACCTAGTTGACCTGGGTTTAAGTAGTGACTCAGGTAACTGACAGAGCAGCAGGGAGTGATAACAAACCAGCGAGTATGGGGAGAAGGGAAGGGAAAAGTGGATAGGACATACAAAAAATAAATAAATAAAAACACTGGAGGACTTGAGGGAATCACAGATGGCTGCACCCAATAGCCATGACCAGTCCATTTTTCTGTCACACACTACTTCTAGCACTCTGTCCCAGGTGACCACAACATGTTTGATTCTAGTTTTGACCTCTTCATTTAGATCTCGCTTATCCTCACCCTCCACTCTCAAATACACGACACTGTTAAACAGGTTCACTATTTTTCCCTTCTATCTCAACTTTAAGCTTCTTCTGGTTTCCGTATTTGCTTCCATCAAAACTGTCTTTCTGTACTCAGTTTTCCTCCTTTGTGTGATCAGCTTTGTATTTCAGTCTCCTTTCGGTTACTGAAGTTCCTGTTCAGAATGTGTTTATAGTGTGGCATTATCTGCATACAGCAGACTTGTTGATCTGTCCCCTCTGAGCTGTCTGCTAATATAGACCATCACCAGTATTAACACCAGTGGGCTCAGAACTAAACCCTGATGGTCACTTACTCCCACTGGGAAACCCTTTTGTGGGTCCGAACACTATCAGTGAGTCCTTGTACATAGCCTGCACTAATTCTACAAATGTTTCTGGGACTTCAAGCCATTACTGAACTGCCCAAATCAGCTTTCTTGGGACCTTTTCATATGCTTTTTCCACGTATAGGGATGCCTAGTTGGAGTCTTTCTTTACACCAAGCTTTATCTCCACTATCTGTCTCATTGCAAACATTGGATTAGTTGTGCTGCATCCTGATCTAAATCCAATCTCTTCATCTGCCATTTTATTTTCTAATTTACTAATTAGTTTCTCCAACACTTTCATGCAGTGTGACAAAAGTTTGATGCCTCTGAACTGCTCACAGTTATGAAATGTCCTCTTTATTCTTGTGATTGTGTATGGGAATGCTGATTCTCCAGTCATTTGCTAAACAGTTTTCTCTTCATGCTACAAAGAGTTCTCTCAGGAGCCATTTCTCCCCTAACTTACCCGACATCTTTATCACATCTGCTGTAACTTCATCTGAAGATGCTGCCTTTCCCTAACTTCATTTTCCTTAGTGTTTATGTAATTTCCAAGTAAGACTTCCTGTGGTTGCTGCATTTCAAATGTTGGATGGTGTATTCATGTTTCCACAATTGCATATATCTGGGGGATGGGTAGAGTATCAACAAACTACTTTCCAATCGTCATGTGACCTAGACAGAATACTTAACAGCAGATTTTGCAATGCTAAACAATTTTTAGAGCAAGTTTTAGTTTCATTTTTAGACTGCAATGTAGTTACACAGAGGCAAACAAAGTGATCTGCATTATTTTCTGCATTTCCTCTTTCCAACATTACATTTTATTGACAAGGCTAGTGTGACACAGCTTTTATCTTTTAAAGAATTACTTGAACATTTTAAATCTGGTGAAGGTTTACTACAGCTAGTTAATGTGTTTCCATTAAAAATATAATTTCCCTAGATCATTACAGTTCTTTTCAAAGACTGGACAATAGCTCCAGTACAAAATTGTCTTTGTCATTGACAGGTTATGTTTGTAAATGATTGAAAATAAAAACCTATGTTCCTTATTTATATTATGTAATGTTAAACTTTAGGCATCCCTGTGAAAAATGTATTCTATTTACTGTTAGTTACCTTTGAACCTTAGCATGTGATAATTAACTGAAGAAGTTAATAAGCATGAATTTCAAAACCTAGTATGAGAAGCACTTAGGGCCTTACAGTACGATGTGACTCAGACAGCTGTGTTACAAGTGGGTGCCTATCAGAATAATATAGAAGCTGTGATTCTACAGGAGAACAGAAGAGGCTCCTTGTAGGTTAAGAGCATTTACAGATGCATTTAGAGATATGCTCAGACAGACAGCAAATTGTTTGCAACAGTGTTTGAATATGAAAAATATGTGAATATGTTTATGGTAAGAAACAACAAGAAGAAACCGAACACAAATCCTGAAAAAGCATATTAAGAAGTCTTTGTATAATGTACCTTTGAGATTGCTGAGGGTATTGCTTAGTCAACAGAGCAATGAAATGAAAGTGAAATCTTCTTCTTCTTCTTGTTCTTTCGGCTTTTCCCGGTTAGGGGTCACCACAGCGGATCACCTGTCCGGTCATGATTGGCAGTGGAGTTTTACGGTGTCGAGTTGCCGAAAGTGAAATGCACATCACAAAAAGAGCTACATACACCAGAAATCCTGAGTAGAGTATATTTACCAGAGCAGAATGAAGATTTTCTATAAGACGAACTAGAGATACTGCGGATAATAATTCATTCACTCATGGCAAAAGAAGAAGTAAAATAACACCATAGATGTACTAGCACTAATTAAAAAAAATCAATTAGTGGCTGGAGCTGCAACGAAGGTTTGGCCAGAATAGAAATCAGTAACAAGTGGCAGATCAGTTTGGTAGCTGACAGAGCTCCTGGTTTAAACAAATGTATCAACATTAAGTGCTTTTTAGCACTCAAATAATTACAACAATTTTAATTAGAATAATATTAAGGCAGGATATGTGCTTATGTTAACAAAATTGTATTATACTACATATACACACTGTTTTAAAGTATGTGTGCATTTATCATTACTATCATTATTATTACTTTCATAGCAACATTTTTATGGCATGCTGTTAGGCCTTTAAGAAAGATGTGAAATTTAAAGTCATGTGATGATTTACGGATATTTAAGGGGTGTGTTTTGGAAAGTTAAACATTCTCTGAAGAAGTTCATAAAGAATAAACTTGAACGAAAGCGCTAAGGATTTGTGTTCGCTCCTTCATTTTTCAGACTGCTTCTGGTTTGCTTGTTTCATTTTTTGAGTGTGGTGTGCTTTCTATGTTTTACGTGTTTGACCTTCGAACCACAGTGGATGGCCTCAGAAGAGAGTACACAGGATACCTTGCTTAACCTCTCAGTACATTCGGTACCTGAACAGTTCACAGCATTCACTGAACAACTTGCTAGGACTGTTACTGGAGCTATACAAGATGTTTTTTTGAAACTATGTGGGTCTCAACAACAGTCTCCAGTCATGTTGGGTTCTTTTTCTCAGTCGTATTTGGCCTCTGTGAACAACCGTGAGCAACAAAAGGATGGTAACAGCACCATTAGTTCAACCGAGAGCAACGGAAGCTGTCCGAGTTGGGAACAGAACTGTTCACTTTGACGGTAGAGTTTTGGATTATGTGTTTAAGGAAGCAAACAATCCTTTCTTGGACATTACTTTTGAACAAAATGGCGAAAATGCAAGTACTGTTTTAAATAATAACTTTTCAAACAACTACGATGATGTTGGTAGTTGTAGGAGGGACATTTTTGAACTTGAAAAGCTAACAGTTCGTTTTGTTTCATTGGAGGTGGAGGTTTTATACCTCAATGAATGTGTTAAATGCAAATGTGTTCCACAAGGACTTAGACTATCAAAATTTTCCAACTGTGTGAATGTTGGTGATCCATTTTACATTGAGTTAGTTAACTTATTTTATGAGACAGGCATTAACATGATGCGGATGCTAGTTACACACTACGTGAAAGAGGTTAACATGGTTAAAGGAAATATGGCAACTTTGGACAATAAAATGAAGGGACATTGTTGCTTTAATGTACTTTCCAATTTATACAGCAGTATAGGGGCAAAAGCTAATAGACATAGAGCATTTGTTGTCACAAGAAAGCAATCTAAATTGCGAAGAGACTTATAAGCCTATGCTAACAAAGAGGCTTATCCTTTGCAACATTGTCGGGTTTCTCAGGAGAATAACAACACCACTATTGTTAATGACAACAGTGTTACCGAGGTTAATAATAACCACGATAACAATGCAGTTGGGAACAACAACATTCCAACGAATAATAATGCCCCCAACAACAGTGCTGTTCAGCAAGTTTCAATGGATTCAGATAATAACAATGCATCATATGCTAAAGTTGCCTCATCCGCGGGTATTTCTTGAGGGTCGGGTCCTTTTCTTATCGACCAGGGTGGCAACAAATGGACTCCCAAGTGGTCGAATCAGTTCCAGACCAAAACAAAAACAAGGGGAAGAAACAACAGGAAGAAGAACTAACTGTTTCTGACTTTGAAATTCGTACTTTGAATTTGTCTGATAGTGTTCTATCCAAAGATGTGATTTCAGTACTGAAAAAAGGTATTTCCTATATATACGTAGTAGTTCTATCAATATTACTAGATTGATAGTTGACTTTAAACTTTTTTTGAGAAAATTGAATCTTCGTTATATTTTGCACGATGTAAATGTAGATAGACATGATTTTTGTAATAACGACAAAAATTCAAAAGGAACAGCACATATAATCCTCCATTGTGTAACACCTTGCAAGTATTTAGTGATATGTGTGAACTAGACATGTGGCACACCACAAAAGACACTCATATGTATAATCTTACTGTGGAAGAACATCAGGCACTGTGTACTCTAAGTAAGAATAAAAATCTCAGAGTAATGAGAGCTGAGGGGGGTAGTTTATGTAAGCAGTATGAGGTGGTATGGTAGTGATTATGTGTACTGAAGAATATGTTAAAATATAGAAAACATGTTAGCAAATGACACAGCTTACATTGCTGTGGATAACATGATAAACAACAGTTTTTTGAGGGTAAACACTGACCTTTTTGACATGTGTTGTCAGTGTAACATAGATCATGATACCTATGAATTTTTGCTTGTTGAACATCCATGTATGGGACATTTCTTTGGTATACCCAAAGTACACAAATCACAAACAAATCCACCTTTTAGGCCAATTATTTTAGCTAAGAAGTCTAAAACAGAATATTTCTCTGTGGTTTGATTATTTGCTCAATCTGGTTGTGCAACAAGCGAAATCTTATTTAAGGGACTCTTGGCATCTTTTGGAAATTCTGAGATATTAATCTTACATATGGTCAATTTAATTTTGTGTCTTTGGACATAGATTCACTATACACATGTATTAATCAGGATATAGGTATAGAATATTTGAGAGATTACCTTAGTGGGTTTTCTGATTTTATACCTGGTAAGGTTGAGATGATTTGTAAACTCATGGGTATAGTTTTGGACAATAATTACTTTGAATTTAACCAGTGATACTATAAACAGACATCAGAAATGGCTATGGGAGCTAGGGTAGCTCCAGCCTTTGCCAACCTTGTTATGGCCATGTGGGAAGAGAGATATCTTTATTCACATCCACAGTGGTTTCACATCATCTTGTACCATGGATACATAGAAGATTTGATTATTTTATGGACCGGTGAAGAGAAAGAATTTGAGTCCTTTGTGAAAGATTTTAAATCACACTACTGAATTCTTAAAATTCACTGTAGGAAGTTATGGAAAGACCATTAACTTTCTAGATATACATTTGGCCTTTGATGTATCCACCAATACTTTTGTCAGTAAAATCTTTAGGAAAGATGCATTTGTTAACCAGTGTCTGCACAGAGATAGCTTACACCCTAGACACATGAAGAAAGGGGCGATTAAGGGTCAGTTTATTCGTGTTAGTAGACTTACATCAGATGATCAAGGTTTTTTTCAGGAGATGGCCATTGGCCACTCTAAAACATTTTTTCGAACAAAGAGGGTATGGTCAGGCTTGGCTTACAGGTATACAGAATGAAGTCAACATTTTGTGAAAGTCTGCTGCCAAACCCATTATTAGGGGGGTAGTTTATGTAAGCAGTATGAGGAGAGAGAAAGACTACACCACTTTCACTATTTCATTCCCCATACCCATTGTGAATGAGATGGGTGTTATTAAACACATTACTGAGGACAACTGGAAAGTGCTGATGGGCAACAGAGAGCTTACACAGATTATTGGCACACAACCTAAGTATACGTATAAGAAAACTGAGAACACCAAGATTATTTTGGAACATGGAGCAGAGAATAAGTTTGCATTGGTTAATGAAAATAGTGTTGAAGGGACTTTCTCTTGTATGAAGTGTAAACAATGCATGTACATTAGTAACACTTCTTGCACATTTTTTAGACATATAATAGAACTATTTGGGTGAGTGAACAGCTCAATTGTGAGAGTTCCAATATAGTATATGTGGCTATTTGTAATTTTTGTTTTTGTTACTACATTGGGAAAACCATTAGATGTCTAAAACAAAGGATATATGAACATACACTAGCCATTAGAAAGAAAGATTTCACTAGTGCCCTAGCCAAGCATACTAGTCACTACACAAACTTTAAAAAGTTTACTTTTTCAGTAATAGATCATGTTCCTCAGATGGAATTTACAGAGAATACAAAGTTGATTTTGGAATGTGAGGAGTCCCTGTGGCAGATCAGTTTGGTAGCTGACAGAGCTGGTTTAAACGAATGTATCAATATTAATTGCTTTTTAGCACTCAAATAACTACAACAATTTTAATTAGAATAATATTTAGGCAGAATATATGCTTATGTTAACAAAATTGTACTGTACTACATATACACACTGATTTAAAGTATGTGTGCATTTATCATTACTATCATTATTATTACTTTCATAGCGACATTTTTATGGCATGCTGTTAGGCCTTTAACAAATATGTGAAATTTAAAGTCATGTGATGATTTATGGATATTTAAGGGCTGTTTTTTGGGAGGTTAAACATTCTCTGAAGAAGTTCATGCAGAATAAACTTGGACGAAAGCGCTAAGGATTTGTGTTCGCTCCTTCATTTTTCAGACTGCTTCTCGTTCGTTTCTTCCATTACCATTATCTAATACCATTTTTTGTTTTTGCATTTTATTTGAACACAATTTATAGAGTGCAAATTAAATTGTGCAGGAAGCTTAGATGAAAATGTATTAACCACCACTGCTCAAACAGAAGTGTTTCACTGGTCTCCTTTTGCAACTTTAGATTAAAAGGCACTTACACATTTAGTCATCTGCAGACATGGTCAGACACAGTTCCTTTACCTTAGCTTTGACTTCTGAGAATTAAATGCCAAATGCATGTCCCAAGGACTGAATGTTGAGGTACACCACTATTAACTGGGCTTTTAGAGTTGGTAGAGCTGCTGACTCTAATATCCTGGATTCTGTTTGTGAGCTAATTTGCTATCTAGTGAGCTACAGAGTTTAATATTTACCTGAGACAGTTTATCAACGATACCTGAGTGTGGGATGGTGTTGAATGCCTTTGCGAGATCTAGATAAGTGGAGTGCACTGATTTTATCTCATCTGTTGCTTCTGGCACAGCTATATTATCTAACTAAATCATAGCTGGACCATATTACTGACAAAATATATTGCAATATTGCTGCAGGTGACATCAAACCTTTATTAGGATCCTGTAAATGTATTACAATATTACTGCAGATGACATCAAAACTTTATTAGCATCCTGCCTGTGTCATTATTTAAATTATTAAAATTATTACATTTTTCAATAATTGAATAACCCAAAAGAATCTATAATTGGCTATAAATAACTTTGGCATGTGGTTAAACCAATCCTAATACTTAATACTCACAGTGAATTTGTAGTCTCTGAAGTACTGCAATAACTAACACTACTACGGACTTACTACCTCACCCTTAACACACAGTGTAGTAAAATCAAAACTCTTTTCATTCCTAAGCTTAAATATCATCACCACCTCCTCAGCTTAAATAATACTAAGAAAATTACCCTTCTACAGAAAATACTACAAAATATGCCACTCGATCAATTTATCTTATAACAAAAAAATCATAGTAACTTAATCTTTTCCATCCATGCACGTCATATTGATCTTAGAGCTTCTCATCTGTTCACAACCATTGTCTATAAACATGGTTTTCTAAATTTCTACCCCCACCTCTTACTCATTACAACCAATAACCTATATTCACTTTATAGTATTGGCAGAAACGCTACTACCTTGGTTAGACCGCCTTACACTATAAATTGCATGGAAAAGGCTTCCCACAAATTGGCTTGTGCTGCATGAATTTAATACCTCCTAATATAATACGGTCTCCTACTATTTTTTTCTTTGTCAGTCCCTTAGAAACACTAATTTGACCTAATGAAGTTACAGTACTTCATAAAACCTGTTTAGCACCTACAGTCAGTATAGTGCTCTTAGTATTTTAACCACCAGATGATTTCTGAAATCACTGTATATAATGTACATATTGTGTACATAATATAATCAGTGCTGCTGTATGGAACATAAATTGCATATATGATTTCTAAAAAATCACTGTTTACAATGTAAATATTGTGAATTATTTTCTAAATTTGTTTCTTTTATCTCATTCTTTTCTCTGTTTTGTTTGCATTTTTTTCATGCAGGCCTAAAATGTCCCATGTGGATCAGTACTTTACCCTTGTTAACAAATTTTAAATAAAAATATATAAAAATAAAATGTATGTGTTATATATCAGCGATGATCCTACATTTCCCTACATTGTAACACTGATGTTTTTCACTCACTTTATTAGTACTGTGAGTATCACGTCTTAACTTTAATTGTACCGATTGAGTATGCAAACCATGTACTGAAGGTAACACTGCTGCCTTATTTGTTACCCTTTGAGTCCATGTTATAGATTATCAATGTAAATTATTTCAAAGGTTTTAAGAGAGATATGTTCACTTCCTTGCCAACAGTTTCACATAGGCATGTTTGATCTAGTTTGGTCTAGCCCTGGATACTGAATAACAACTAAGTGACACTACTATAATTTACATTAAGGTTTGGTGACCATTGAGTTTGTTCTGATTGTTGTGGGGTGTAGCTTATTACATGGTGTTTGTGAAGGCTTTGTACCCCTACACAAAAGTGCCACATAGTTGCTATTTCTAGCTTCAAGATTAACCAAACAAGTTTCAGTGGAAATAGACAACACATAAATGGACCAAACTTGCTCTAAGAAATCATTTAAAAATTTTCACTTTTTAACAGGAAAACTTTATTCAAAAATGAAGATTTTGAAAACTAAAATGCAGAAGGGAGGGCATAGCTGAATGTTCAGATTTTCCTTCATATTTTCTCATCTGTTCATTGTAAAATTTGAGGTTTCTAGCAAGTCACTGAGGATTCATGTCACTAAATATTGATATACATTTGAGTTTCAAAATTCATATCCTTCAGAAAATTCATCCCATGACAAATCATGTTATTCTTTCAATGTTTTAAGTTTATAAGAGCAATATTTAAATGCCCCTATTTTGAGGCATTTGTTCCACCTATTATTTTAGACTTTTTCCAGATTTCTTGCTCTAAGATGTTGAGAGGTATGAGGCAGGATAATATGCAATTTACATTACCATATCAGTAAGGCTCATTTTAGCCAGTGCAAAAATATATATACAAATTAGTTTTTAAAAACAGATACCATTCAGATATTTGTAAATTGCCAAAAAAAGATGTAAAAATGTTTTCCCTATTTCTAATAGAGAAACCTGATTAAAAATAACCACATATTATAACAGTAAAGCTTATTCAGTTTCTACATAACTGCAAAATGTATGATATTCTTGTATAGATTGCCTGCTTTTTCTTTATTAAAGTAAACGGCAAACTATTTTCAAGAAATAACATTGAAATAAAAGATAAAGAGCAGAGAATGGTGAGTTTAAAAGCTGATCAGCATGTGTGAAAAAGTATTGTTTTCATGGAACAGGCAAAAAGTTAAATATTCTTCAAATATTAAAGAAAACACATGAAATAAAAAGAAAATGGAGTCAAGCTATTAAAATAAACACCACTTAGATCATTTAGATTCAACATAAAGATGCTTGATTTTTATTTACAAAGAAAGCAATATCTATCTACAGGTGTGCTAACACATATTTTCTTTATTTCACAAACCTAATATATATTTTTAGACAAAGTAATAATATAATGACGGTGATGACACTAATAATAATAATAATAATAATTATTATTATTATTATTATTATTGAATCTCAGATGTAATTTGTAATGTGGAAGAGTGTGGTGCTGAACGTATACTTTGGTTTTGTAGCTCCTCATAAAACTCATTTTCAGAATCTTGATTTATTATACTCCAGGCTCCCATATAGTCTTTCCAGATATATGTGTGTCTGACTCACTATCTGTTTATCTGTCTATCCATCCTTCTAGCTATCTGTCCATCCATCAACCTATTTATCTCTCTCTCTCTCTCTTTCTGTCTACCTAGGTATTTCCCTCTATATGTATGTCTGTCTACATGTCTGTCTCTTTCTCTCTCTTTCTGTCTATGTATCTATCTTAATATGGATTCATTGGGTGGCCATATGTCAGCTCACCAGCTTCTGGATCACTAATGTCAGAAACTTGAATGTAACATTCAGAAATTAAATGTGGGAGTGTAAATGAGCACTCACCAAATATAGAAATGGAAAAATGACTTCCAGGCCAACCTCTGGACATGGAACATAGCACCCATTCATATACAAAATGTTATGGCACACCTTGCCAACAATTTGAAGGGCTTCCCCATTTACTAATGTTCACAGGAGGTGGTACACAAATCTTTGCCATACACTTAGTGTACTTAAAATGGTTGCTTTAAATGACATTAGCTGCATGCTTTCTCATCAGCTGTTGAAGCTGGTTCCATATTATTGTTGAATTATTGACCAAGGAGTAGTCTGCCAAATGACATGCATCCATTCCACCTGAATCACACACACACACGCACACGCACATGCACACACATACACACATTGCTCTGTTTAAATTGATCTAATGCTACTAATTTCAACATCAAAAATGTCTAAGAAAAAATATCTAAAACTGAAAATATACTGACAAAATTGATGTTATAACAGAGAAGGGTATATGCCCCTTCCCTATTGCAGTTGAATCTTGGAGATGATATATTTAAGTAGCAGGGGAAGTGGGGGATGCAGAGATACTTGTCCTCCTTTGAAAACAATGGCTCTGGATGTGTTTAGCTTTTTTTGATATTTTGTATTTAGATATATTTTTTACATATTTTTGATGTTGATATTATTAGCATTAGATCGAGTTAAGTATATAGATAAATAGCTGGATCTACGTTGGAAGCTCAACCTTTTAAAACTTCAAACCTCATATGGTCGAGACCATAACATTGAAGTTTTGAAAGTTCAAAACTTCAATAATAAAAAAAATAAAACTATATATTTTTTTTGCATTTATGCAGGGGAGCAATCCCCCTTGTACCCCCCACACTCCCTGCTAATTTAAATATACCAATTCTGAGATTGCACTACAGTGAAGAGAACAGTAAATATCTCATTCTGTGCTGTACAGTGATTTGCATTTAAACCGTTCTAAGTTTCAAAACTTCAATCTTATGGTCTCGACTATATGAAGTTCAAAGTTTTGAAACTTCAAGCTAGATAGATAGATAGATAGATAGATAGATAGATAGATAGACAGATAGATAGATAGATAGATAGATAGATAGATAGATAGATAGATAGATAGATAGATAGATAGATAGATAGATAGATATGTGTAAATTTTGAATGCATTCAAAACATCAGGAGACCAAAGGCTGAAAACAAAAAATATTGAATCTCAGAACATCAAAAAAAAAAAAAAAAAGAAACACCTGCACTCACTACAGCATGTGCAATTTATATATACCATCTCCAAGATCACACAACATTGGGGAAAAGGCAAAGTCCTGAGCCCCAGAAATACTGGCAAGCTGCAAAAAGCAGATTCAATGTTCTGAATGTTCAACCAATGAAACCGTGATATGTTTTCCTTGTCCTTAACATGACATTTTGGGTGATTGGCTACTCTAGACACTTCATGCATGTGATCTTTATCCTTACTCTTGTTCATAGGTTCACAAGTGAATACTAGGCTAACTGCCTTAAAGAGACATTTTAAGCCTAGTCAATAACTTGAAGTCAGAATCAAACCCTCAGCTTTCTCTTTATGAGATGAAAACCTTAACCATTATGCCAAACCCACTCATGGCCTGGGCCATTGCAAAAAAATATCTGCAAAGATTATTCTACCTACTTGTTCAGCAGATATTAACACCGTCACATGTGCCAACTACAGCATGGCTTACCATTCTGTTTTCAAGGTATCTTAGTGGCCTGCTTTAGCAGGTGAAGAGCACAACCTTTATAAAAAGTCTAGGGAATCACCGACCATAGTAATCCATACATCAGCTTATGAAGCCAATAATAAAGTATTTAATGCTGTCTGGAGCTAACTAATTTATTTTATCATTTAGGTACAGGAAGGGTCAAGTACACTGAACTGGACATGGCAAATAAGTTTCCATTGTCTCCATACTGAAATGTTGGGACTTGGATTGACAAGTCTCAAAACATAGAAATAAAGACTGAAAATACAGGAGAAGACTATATTTTGAATAGCACTCATCTCATTTAAACATCTTTATTTTCAGAGAGAACAGCTCCCACATCCTCCTTGTAGTTATACACATCAGTATCATGATTGCTGTACCATGAGGAAAAGGAATATGCTGAAAAATGTCAATCTCACATTTAATATATGCAAGTCCATTTTATCTGTCTTTCAACTTTGATATTTTTTAGAACTTGGCAATTTGAGACCTGACATTTCAAATGGTTACTGTTTTAGTTGTAAAGGTGAGATAAGGGCACATTACCATAACAGGAAAACAAAAGGTGTGGGACACAATAGTACCTACTGTTATTAAAAAAAAATAGTAGTCTACCTTTCCATTTTAGTGGTACAGGGTTTGGTTCCCTCAACCTTCATTGCCTACTATGTGACCTTGAGCAAGTCTCTAATTAATAAACATTACTTCCAGGTCAGCTTTGAAAAGGGGCTGTGTGCTCAGTGAGACTAGCTGGTTAATAAATGGGTATTATCATGGTGCTCTTAGTATGAGGGAACACTTAATTGCAGCATGAATCACTACATACAGCAATAACCCAAAGCAAATGCATAGTACTGTTTTTTTTATTTAAGTACTTGGGAAGTACACTTTTACTCTGGTGGACACCATTTCACATTGCTGGTGGCAACAGGATATACATTATTTTAATGATGCGCATCATCAGTTTTTACTTGTCTCAGTGTTTAGGGCAGCCCTTATTTTGTTTCTGCTTGAATCAGAAGTAAGGAATAGGTCTACCTATGAAATCTCCACATTTGGAGTAAGGAGTTCAGAAGACTTATTTTGAAATCAAGGTCATGAAACATGAGAGAATCTCTCTGTTTAATTGTATGCCCTGAGTATAAATTATTTTGGAATGTGGCTTGTTGTGTATGTGAAAATATTTAGAAGCTCTTTAAACTTAATAATGAAAGGCTGAGAAAAAAATCTTTGATGGTATATTGTGTAGTGTGTCCACGATTAATAGAGATGTGGATAACAGATTGCTACTCAGAGTGAAGACCCAGCCAGGGAAAGAAAAATCTTTCACTGCTCAAAGTACTTCCAACCCAGGTGAAGAAAGAAATATACTGGAATGGCTATCAGAAGAACCTGATTAACACAGAGTACATTGGTTGATATAGAAGGAGGCATTTTGGGTTGGTTAATGACAATATGAAACTGAGATGCCTGTGGTTAACAAAATACTGGGTATTAGAGATTATGCCACTGGAGTATATACAAAACCAGCTGTTAGGGTCAAGATTAATTTTACAATGGAGTCTCTGTATTGTCAAATGTAGAGTGGATGTCAAGTTAGTGTATCAATAAGTTTTCTGCTTTACAGTTCCATTGGTTCATCATTGATTTCTGACTGCTGTCACTGTGTAGTTTGCTTTTTCTTCCTGAGTCCAAGAGAGTTTTCTCCACTTTCTCCCTTATTTCCAGGACATTCTGGGAGACTGGCCACTCTAAACCCTTCATGCATGCGATCTTTGTCCTTACTCTTGTGGCCTGGGGCATGGCAAAAAATATCAGCAAAAATTATTGAACCTACTTTCTAATAAATGATAAATAAGCAACAAAAACAGACATCAAAGCATTGATTAGGGGGTCAGTATTGGGCTTGAGCGTCCTGCCTCCATGGCATAAATTGGTAAAGTCCTGGTTATGACCCTGGTGACTAGAATCCAAGTAATGGTTTGGCTGCTGTTCAATATGTGTGGGGAGGGGAAGAAATAGACACCGTTGCTATCTTGTCCAACCTGGAGGAAATGACTGTTGGATCCAGCCACTTATTGTAATCACTCCCAATAAGTAGATGCTTTTTGTAGAAGATCTCGTTAGACTAGGAATATAAACTCATGTTACTAAACTGGTCATAAAGCTCCTTGAGTGCATGAGTGTAAACATCTACAAGAATGGGATGGCATTACGGTGTCTGATGTTGATGCAGGTACCTATAGCACACCCAAGGGGTTGGGTTGGGGCTTAAACATGTTCTCATTGTCATAATGCTGGCTAAGGCACAAAAATACCCATCTTGCATTTCTGAGGGAAGGCTGTAGTACAGACTATTCTTGCCCCTGAGATGCAGAATGACTGGGCAACAGTAACCACTCAATGGTTAGCTGGTATGCAGGCCAAAAGAACAATGTAAAAAGAATTGGTTTTAGGGGGGACAAATTACTGGAATGGTATAAAAGCTGTCCAACTTATTTATAGTTTTTAGTAGCCCCGTGGGTTAGATGATTAGCAGAATTTACCAAAAAAGATGTTTAGGAATGTTGTAATAGCTTCCTGGTTCATATTTTGAAACATGTCCCTCTATCTCTTATACCTGGGTATTGAGAATTCAGTGTAAGGTTTACTTATTCTCTTAAGGTAGAATGGTTCACTGGTTTGTAAAGTAACATAACTTGCTTCTCACGTAGCTATATAAAATAGTGTAAAATAGTATTATTTGTCATAGACACTGCATAATATACTCACGTAGCTATATAAAATAGTGTAAAATAGTATTATTTGTCATAGACACTGCATAATATAAAATGACATCTTACAGAAGGGAGAAATGAACGGGAGTGGAGCATTTAGAAGAACATATAATGGCCAGTCAGTGGTCTGTGGAAAGTAATTTAACAAAAAATGAAATCTTTCTAAAAAGCAAGTATCCATATCAGCCCCAGTGAAAGAAAATGATCCATATAATATAATATTGTTGAAGAATAGAAGGATTATCACATTGAGTACTACAGAATCAGCAGTGACAGTTAAATATTTCACATTACGTTTTCACAAACATGAAAATTCTTCCAGAAGGGGAAGAGAATGTAGGGCAGAGTACAAGGAAAACCACAGTGAAGGTTATTATTTATTAATTTTTGGTTTATCATTTGGGTAGGCAGACTTGCCCAAACACCAGTTTCATCTATAGCTGAAGTCAAAAGCAACAATGTGCACACTATATTGAATACAAAAATATAAATAACATGCAAAATTTAAAAATTAAAGATCAAAACAGGTTACCTAAAAATGAAACTACTGTGGAATTCATAAAGGTAGTCTGCAGTCGCTTAGGGCTGGTATGAGCTCAGCACAATTCATGCATTGTCTAGAGTACAACAGAGTGTTGCCATAGACTGCTGCATATCTGAATAGAGTCTAGATGGGCAGTAGGTATGCAGATGTGGACCCAGCACAGCATGGTCCTTGATTCAAAACTAGGTGAATTATTTCCATTTTCTAGTAATCACTTTTCTTTTGGCTATGACTAGCATTAAACGTAGTAAGATTTTACTATGTTTATGCAATTCAGATCTTATACTCAAAAAAGCAGTTTCTTACTTACTATCATTTGCCCTCCCAACATTTCTGTCAAAGTGCTCTTTATGAAATTTTTGAAATGTGATGACTCATTCCATAGCCAAAAAAATGTTCCCATTTCCCTCTGTCTTCCACATCAATCACCAACATTTGCTATTTACCTGAGAAAACATCATCTGTAGGTAGTCTATTTGTGATAAAAACAATTCATGTGCAAATATTGTCATGCAAAAATTACAAATCTTATGGACTTTGCAACATGCTTGGGAGCCCTAGAGATTTCTTCTTGTTCTTCCGTTTAAATTTGCCTTATTATTGGCACAGATTCAATAAAGCCTAGACTGCTCGCTAAAACTGTGTCCATATCATGGTGCGATGTGGACATGTTAGCGAGCAGATCGGTATTCACTAAGTGACTCTACACATAGCGTAGAGACATGCAAACACAGTAAACATTATGGCATGCTAATTACATCATAAGCAGCTGAATTGTTTGCTAATCAGCCAATCAATCATGGAGAAGCTATTCAACAAGCTATAAAGCAATCATGTGCACTCAGTCCAGGTTTTGGCCTCAAATTCTAAAATCTATTGGAATACAGCCACGGAAACTACTCTACACAGAAAGACTGTTAGGGGCTGCTGTTGCTCTTCTGCATGTGTGTGTGCAGCAGGCCCAAGTCTATGCTGCTGCTGCTGCTAATAGATCATGGCCGAGAAGGAGAAGGGTATTTAGACCCCATTTAACTTTTCATGATCTGCATGAGGTGGAAATAGTGCTATAAGATGGATAAAGACACACTATAGGAACTCTGAAACCTCTGTCATCCTGAACTGAGAGCAAGGGCAAACCAAGGGGAACCAGTACTTGTGGATGCTAAGATGTGTGTACACTTAGAATATTAGCTACAGGAACCCCAGGGTGTCACGGGCATCAGCATTCAGGATCCTACATCAATTCCTGAATGCCATGCTGCAACATGCCAGTGATTGCATACATTTTCCCTGTACACCTGAGGACAGAACTACAACTACAACTGAACCTCTGCTTTCCTTAAAAAATAAAAACAAAAAAACAAAAAAAACTTGCTTTTTTCCCACTTTTCTGAGATTTAAAAAAGTTCAGTTACAGATTTTCTGTTCTGAACTGTTTGTAAGTTTCTTGGAGGCCATTGTTTGCTTGGGCTAAAGGGAAGTCTCTTTGTTCATCAGTGGCAGTGATAAACATTGAGCAGCCTGCCTGCCCCTGTGGGAGTGGTTACTGCCTTGAAACTGTAGTTTTATTGGCCATTTTGGGTCAATTCCTAACTCTTTGATCTCCCTCTTTTAAACCCGATTGCCTTGTAGTTTTGGCGTCTTTTTGGACTTGTTGGCTGTTGGTGAAGCACCCACCAAGAGGAGAAAACGCTGAGAGAAGAAAGGAGCCACTTTTGAGATTTTAAGTATTTTGCTTCAGATTATTTGTTAAGTTTTTCTGCATTGCCGCCTACTTTTGAGCATTTTCTGGCTTGTTAAACTTGATTTTTGTGTTGGTAACTGTATTTAGAACACAACCTAGAGCTGATTACTGAATTTCCAGCCTTCACTTATTTTTACAATCATTTTTTTTTCCTAAAACTTGCATTTTATTTGTCTCTGGCCTAACACTCAAGTGTGGGGTCATTTACTGCACTGTTCTAACTTGTTGATACTTGTGAACCTCTGCTTTCCTTAAAAAAACAAAAAAACAAAACAATCTTGCTTAATTCCCACTTTTCCGAGATTTAAAAAAGTTCATTTACAGATTTGCTGTTCTGAACTGTTTGTAAGTTTCTTGGAAGCCATTGTTTGCTTGGGCTAAAGGGAAGTCTCTGTGTTCATCAGTGGCAGTGATAAACATTGAGCAGCCTGCCTGCCCCTGTGGGAGTGGTTACTGCCTTGAAACTGTAGTTTTATTGGCCATTTTGGGTCAATTCCTAACTCCTTGATCTCCCTCTCTTAAAAACCGATTGCCTCGTGGTTTTGGCGTCTTTTTGGACTTGTTGGCTGTTGGTGAAGCACCCACCAAGAGGAGAAAACGCTGAGAGAAGAAAGGAGCCACTTTTGAGATTTTAAGTATTTTGCTTCAGATTATTTGTTAAGTTTTTTTGCACTGCCGCCTACTTTTGAGCATTTTCTGGCTTGTTAAACTTAATTTCTGTGTTGGTAACTGTATTTAGAACACAACCTAGGACTGATTACTGAATTTCCAGCCTGCACTTATTTTTAAAATCGTTTTTTTCCTAAAACTTGCATTTTATCTGTCTCTGGCCTAGCACTCAAGTGTGGGGTCATTTACTGCACTGTTCTAACTTGTTGATACTTGTGAACCTCTGCTTTCCTTAAAAAAAACAAACAAAAATATCTTGCTTTTTTCCCACTTTTCTGAGATTTAAAAAAGTTCAGTTACAGATTCAGGTCACTCCAAAGCAAATACAAATATGACTCAGTCATTGTACAAGCTGTTCTGAACTGTTTGTAAGTTTCTTGGAGGCCATTGTTTGCGTGGGCTAAAGGGAAGTCTCTGTGTTCATCAGTGGCAGTGATAAACATTGAGCATCCTGCCTGCCCCTGTGGGAGTGGTTACTGCCTTGAAACTGTAGTTTTATTGGCCATTTTGGGTCAATTCCTAACTCCTTGATCTCCCTCTCTTAAAACCCTCTTTTGCGCGGTTTTGCACGTTTTTGCGCATAGCGCAACATCGGGCAGTGCCACCTAATTGGATTTAAACTATTCCTGGCTCCACAAAGTCTGCTCTTCACTTTTTCCCTTAGAACTGCTCTATCTCTCAAATTAAACACCATATTCTCTTTCTAAGGCCCCTTACTGGTCCAAATAAGTAATTTTACAAGTTAGCACTAATAAACCATAAGCACTACTTACTCTTATACTCTCTACGATTACCTTGTCCCCTATTGGTCCGTTTTAATTCAGTTTCCTATATTACTCTAGCATGTCCGAAGGTCAGTCAATGGCTTCATCTCCAGTCCAGCTGGTGAATCTGGGAATTTTGAGGCAATGTTACAACTGTCTCATGTACACGGACAACCCTCTCCTACTCCAAACAGGTTCAAATATATGTGAGAGATGCAACCATATAGCCAAACTGGAGGCTGAGCTCTCTCATCTCAAAACTGGTGTAACCAGTCAGGAGGAGAAGGTAACCTCACACAACACAACTCCAGTATCACATAGTCCCACCACAACAGCGAAGCAAACACATAAAAACACAAAAACATACTCGGAGGCTCTAAATAAAAATCTACCTAAGCAACAGAGACCTCCAAAGTAGACATCCAAGCAAACGCTACCCCAAAACAAAACATGTACAACACATAGCACATAAAGTCAGTGTGCTGAGCAGTCACAGCCCTTAAGGCTGAATAACACATCTGATACTCTTGTAATAGGTGACTCTATTGTCAGACACACTGACGTCCCGCTCACCAGGCTGAATAAAGAGAAGGTCACAGTAAGCTGCTTGTTGGACGCTAGGATCCGCCACATAATGCAAGCACTCAGGTCACTCCAAAGCAAATACAAATATGACTCAGTCATTGTACATGCTGGCGTGAATGACCTGAGACGTACCTCCCTCGACTACATGAAAAGAGACATAGAGGAGCTCTCTGATCATGTAGCCCAGGCCGGTATGACCCTGACCTTGAGCAGCATCTTACCTTCACCTAGAATGATGCCACAGTATAAAGACAAAATGATCGATTTTAACAATTGGCTAAAGTTTTGGTGTCATTCAAAGGGGATCCAGTGTCTGTCAGCCTGGGATGACATGCTCGACAAGCCACATTGCTTCGCTAGGGATGGCTTGCACCTGTCACCCCTGGGCTTTTGGATATTGGCAAAGGCTCTTGCCACCTCCATAGTGCCTTTTTTAGGCAAGGCTCAAAAGTCAAACCTACCTCCATAGATAGCACAAGGAACAAGAAACTAAGGGTAATGCTGCTAAACGCCAGAGGTTTTAACCTCAAGATGCATGCACTCGAAGCTTGCCTCAGTATGGAGAACATCGATATCTGTGCAGTGACAGAAACCTGGTTCAAGGCTCCAGAGAGCACCCCAGAACTACCAGGTTATACCTCATATCATGCTTTTCGGCCCCCAAATCCGGACAGAACCACAAAAGGAGGGGGAGTTTCCATATTTATCAAGGATATCCACACCTCCAGGTTAGTGGCATTGCACAAAGTATCGGGGACCATCCATGTACAACTGACAGTGGGCAAGACTGCTTATCAGTTTATAGCATCCTACAGACCACCCTCTCAAAGTCAGGAATCCCACTCGGCTTTCCTGAAGACATTGGAGAACATGAAGATCTCTCCGAACACCATTATATTGGGTGACTTCAACTACCCAAACATAGACTGGGAGCATTACTCAAGCTCCAGCACCTTAGCCCAAAGGTTCCTGGAATTTATAAACTCAAATGCTATGGAACAATTAGTCACCACTCCCACAAGAGGGGAAAACATACTAGACCTGATCATTACCAACATGGGGACTCTATGCTCCATACCAGAAGTATATCCCTCGTTGGTAAGATCAGACCATAAATTAATTACACTGGATATCCACATCCCAACCCCACCCCCAGCCCAGAAAACCACAGTGAAAAACTTCTCAAAAGCGAACTTCACACTTCTCAAAACTGAAGTGGAATCCTTCAAGGCCCCGGGGCCAGTGGAAACTACAGCCCAAACTGCAGAATCCTATATAAACGCATTCTACGGACATCTCCAGGAATGCATGGATCATGCTATCCCAAAAAAAATCAAGACCCAATCATCCAAAGGCAGGCGTTCAGTCTGGTGGACCTCAGCCATAAATAAACTGTACAACAGAAGGAGGAAGCTACTACATGATAGAGCAAAATCCCTAAAAGGGAAGGCATCCCTGATCAGTACTAGCAAAAAATTAAGATCCCTCATAAAATCCTCCAAGGCCAGCTTTGAGAGAAAAATTGCACAGGACACTAAAGACAATCATAAGGCTTTTTTCAGTTATGTTAGGAACCTGGGATGCAACTCCCAGACTTGTTCTGAATTGATTCTAAACGACAAAAAATACACTGAACCCACAGACATCGCCAATATCCTGACAGACAGGTTCACTGCAAACTTCTCCACCCCCTCCCCCCCAAAAGAGCAAGTATCTATCCCAGCAGAGTGCAGCCTCCCAAACATCTCTGATGCTCAGGTGAAGGCCGCCCTCTCCAAAGCAAAAAACACTGCTTCCATGGGACCAGATGGTGTCCTGGGTTGCGTCCTACATGAACTCCAAGAAGAACTAATCCCTCAACTAAAACTGCTGTACAATCTCAGCCTCACTACAGGATATGTGCCCAAAGAATGGTGTACAGCAACAGTGGTCCCACTCCACAAAGGTGGCGCCTCTGCGGACCCTGGAAACTATCGCCTCATAAGCCTGACTAGCCTAGTCTGAAAGGCTATGGAGAGGATCATCATGGAACTCATAAAAAAAGACATTGGGGACCTACAGACACTAGATCCTACCCAATTTGGCTTTGTCAAGGGCAGAGCCTGCCTTTTGAACCTGGTCGACTTCTTCAAAACAGTCACCAAAGCCATAGATGAAGGGAAGGTAGTCCACACAACCTATCTCGACCTGTCAAAGGCATTTGACACAATACCCCACTCGGGCATCATAGATAAGCTATCCAGCCTAAATATAAACCCCTATGTCACAAGATGGGTCACAAACTGGCTCAGAGACAGAACCCACAGAGTCAGAGTTGCTGGAGCCATGTCAGACTCGAAACCGGTCACAAGTGGCATCCCACAAGGTTCTGTCCTGGGACCTCTCTTGTTCGGTATTTACTTTTCTGAGGTACATGCCAACGTGGAAGGACTATGGCTCACCAAGTTCGCAGATGACTGCAAACTGGGTGCCATAATCAACTCTCCAGCTGACACAAACATCCTTCAAAAAGGTCTCGCAGAGACGGATAACTGGTGCCAGAGGCATGGTCTAAAGCTAAATGCCAAAAAGTGTGTAGTCATACCCTTTGGCAAAAACAATGTGCCCACAAATTACCACATAGGTGGTAACCCATTAAGTACAGAGAAAGTAATTAGGGATCTGGGGACCCAAGTTGATAGCAATCTCTCCTTTGACAACCACATTGCCAAAGTGGTCAGAAAGACCTTCTAAATAGCCCACCTCATCATGAAAGGATTCACATCTAGATCAAGAGAGGTAATCGTGCCCCTTTATTCATCCCTCATCAGGCCCATCATAGAATACAATGCCCCCTTTGGGATGTACCTTACCCGACACCTGCAGCAATTAGAAAGACCCCAAAAGTACCTCACCAGGAGGATCAAGGGACTCAAACAGATGCCATATGCTGCTCGGTTAAAAAAACTCCAGCTCTACTCAGTTGCATACCGCCTACTTTGAGGCGATCTATGCCTGACATATAAAGCTATGTCCAGCCCAGAATTAATGGACATGCTCCACCTCAGTAAATCTAAATCCCTTAGAGCCACGCGCTCGGGGGACTTGAACCTCAGCACAGAAATAAACAGAACATACTGGAGGGACAGATTCATAACCCAGAGGCTCCCTTCACTCTGGAATAGAATTCCAATTCATGTTAGGCAGAGCACCTCACTGACCCTCTTCGAGAAGAATCTTGATGAGTGGATGGGGGATCGTAGGTTTGTCCCGGGGATTACTTCAGTGTCACTATTAGACAGAGACACAGTAAACTAAACTTTAAAAAGGGCACAGTATACTCAAATCAAGGGGTGGCGTAAGCCAAACACAATCGGGCTAGGCTTATAAATGCCCCAGGGCAGATAGCCCAGTATGAACCTATGAACCTATGAACTATGCAGGATTTATACCCTGTAGCACACTTCCCTGAAGTCCTTGGTTCCATAGACTGCATGCACATTGAGACCAAAGCACCACCTGAGGAACAGGGAAGGGTCTTCATAAACAGAAAGGACTTCCACTCCATTAACTGCTAGGTCACATGCAGTGCTAAGGTAATCATCATGAATGTGTGTGCTGGCAACCCCAGTAGTTACCATGACTCCCATATTTGGCAAAACCCTCAACTCTATCAGAGGTTTTCCATGCGGGATATCCCACAACGTCATTTACTGGGTGATGCAGGGTATACACTTGAACTGTGGCTGATGACGCCCATCAGAAATGCACCCCCCCTAAAGAATGCTATAATTTGGCACATTCTCAACAAAAAAAAAAATATCATAGAGTGTGTGTTTGGGCTGTTGAAGTCATGGTTCTAGTGCATGGATACATCAAGCATACAGTACAATTCCTGTACTTGTGCTGAAATCTTCACTGTCTGTGCTATTCTCCACAGTATTATCCTGAGAAAAAAGCTTCAACAGGAACATGAAGGGGGAAGGACATACATCCTACAACCACTGGCAAGATCATCACAGCGACACAAAGGTGAGGATTCAGTGGGAGAACTACCAGCTGCTGTGGGTGTCAGTAGACGTAGGTGTGCACAATATGCCCTCGCCCTGGCCAACAGGCAATGGATAGAACACATGCCCACCACATAAGGGAGTACAACTTTCATTCTATGCACATGAATACACTAAAAGTGATGCCTGGCAATGCTAACAACCTTTTCTTACCCATGTAATGGCTGTGTACTGCTAGCATCAGAGTCACCCCAAATTAAAACACTTGTAATTGCTAGACTATCAAGGTAAGTGTTGAACTTGGAATAGGAAAATTAATGGCCAAGAACACAAATGAATGGCAGCTCCTTGCATACTGTTACTTGTTAATATACCTAAGCAGAAGGTAGGTGAGTTTTACATCAATGACATAACTATGTGCCAGGACTGACTTACGTTAATAGATGTGTACTCTATCAACAAATAAGACTCATGCATCAAAGACAAAGATAAACACAATACAAAAGCTGTAAGAAAGCAGTACAATTTTCAAAAGAGCATCCCAAACAGATATATGCTAAGCACTTAGTCAGCTATGCACCCTGTGACTCAGACAAAAGACTTATGTATCACTGAATCCAAAAGATAGAATCAAGGAGATGGCACAGTTCATTATTGTCACCTCTGACCGCAAGAACTGGTACTGCAGGAGATGCACTGGCACGTTCATGCCCATGGTCAGATGTGCTGCTGTTACTTGAACATGACTGGTGTCTGCTGGATGAGCTCTCCTCACAAGTACACCCAGGATTATGACCCCATGGCCTACCATATCTGGGTGTGGACACCTCGATCACTGATGGAGAAGTGGAAGTAGTGCCATTATGGGAATGTGATCAGACATGGCCACATTGGCTAACATCATCTGATGTTAGCCAATGTGGCCATGTCTGATCACTGATGGAGAAGTGGAAGTAGTGCTATTATGGGAATGTGATCAGACATGGCCACATTGGCTAACATCAGATGATGATGCTGACATACATCCACATGGATGCTGTCCCCCTCCCAGCAGACATTCCATCATAGACACTGCCCATTCCATCATGTCATACATCTGATCCATTGAATTGGCCACTCAGCAGAGGCACTCATACATGTCAGCATGTGCCACATCTACAACCCTCCATTACAGCCTTAAACATAGATTGAGCGGCACGTAATGACACGCCAGGGTCAGGTGGAGGTTGGACAGCAGGCCTTCTCTGAGCACTGCTAACAACCCTCCTGCATGACACCTCACCAACACTTTGACTATGGCCAGAGTCAACCAGCACTGAAGCCACAGTAACCACACTACTCTGATAAAGTGTGTCACCCTCCACCTGTCCAATATCTGAGGGCTCAGTGGAATAGGTGTATGTAGGCCCACTGACTGTGTCTGACGGAAATACAGGGGATGGCAGAATGTTAACCTCAGTGCCATATTCAACCTCTGCACACACTCTCTCTAGCATCAGCTGGTAAGATTCCCACTGTCAGGATCACATGTGACAATAAGCAAAACACAAAGGAACAACATTAATACTTCACTTAATATTTAAAATAATATATATGATAACAAACTAACACTGGTCACACTATCGCAGATGATACAGCAATACAGACACTCATTACACCCACCTCACACATACAGATAAATGGATATATCTAACAAATGGCCATCAATAATCAAAGAAAATTGTTTTGGCTTACCATGTGCAGATCACACCAAACATGGTAGTGAGGATGGTCCTGGAAGAACTGAAGCAAGGTAAGGGTACAAATTAAACATTGTAATTGCAATAACACAGGGGGACAGTGAATACACAATTTTGCCTATATGTCAGTTAAGAATAGTTTTATATTAAACTTGGCTGACAGGTCCAGCCACAGTTCATGCGTAATGAACACGTATGTCATTAAATCTATTAATTTATCAGTAGAGTCATAAAAAAAAATCGACAGGAAGTATTATTTAATATTTTCTATATTTTACTATACAAGCAAATCTTAAAACTTGCCATATGTACACTTACCTGGAAGCTCCTCCTGGTGCATACTTGCCCCTCCAGACACATCAGTCTGGCCCCAGTGGCCTAATGGATAATGCATTGGCCTCCTAAGCCAGGGATTGTGGGTTTGAGTCTCATATGGGGTGATATAATCTTTCCTATGATCCTGTATCCCTTTTCAAGTGCAACCTGGATAACCAGATGGGAAACAGAAAATACACCCCTGGGATTCCACCCGTGTCCCTGCTGGACAGGGGCTTTGGGTACTGACTTGTCTAAGCAGGATCTATATTAGAACATCGACTTTTTAAAATGTTGAATGTTCTAATATTGACCCCTATTCAGCGAACGCTGACAATATCGAACATGCAGAACAGCAATTTTTTTCCCAGGGAAAAAAATTGCTGTTCCGACACACATACACACAACACAAACACAACAAACAAACAGCAATCCCCACACATACACCTAAAATCCTACATCTAACCCTACACTAAACTGTACACACACCACTAGCTATCCACTTACCTTAACCCAAACCCTAACCCTAAGGTCTGTCACTATCGCACACTCACCTCACCTGCGCCCTAACCCTAACTCACCTACCCCATCCTAACCCTCACGTCTATACAATTGCACACTTACCTGACCTGTGCCCTAACCCTAACTCACCTACCCCACACCCTAACCCTCATGTCCACACAATCGCACACTTACCTGATCCTGACCCGTAACTTTCCACCACAGTGCTGAACACAGAGAAGCCACAGGAACGGCCAACCGAATTCCTTCATTAGGAAGAAATTCAGTGTTCTGCAGCTTCGCTATTTTCAGCGTTCACTGAATAGGGGTCGATATTAGAGCATTCGAATTTGTGCAACTTAGATGTTCTAATATAGAGCCATCTAAACATGGGCTAAACTCTTGGCTAGGCTTATGAGGGCCTCAGGGCCAATAGCCTAGTAACTTCCTATGATTCTATGATCAGCATCGACATCAATCACATGTTGGTGTGCAGTTTCCACTGAGCTTTCTAGATCTCTGACAGTGGACAGGAACTCTTCATTTGGTGTCAGTGGTGGACTGGAAGCAGGCCCCCTCCCCACCCCATGGCCAGTTGTTCACAAGCAACTGCAGCTGCTCTCCTCCGGGCTGATGAAATCATATCAGTGGCAGTATGATGCACCTGATCATAAGCACTGTTGCAATCCTCTACTGCATTGACATCATTCACTAACTGGTTTCAAATCTGCATTCTGGCAGCCATATCCACACATCCTCTCTCAAGCAAAAAGGCACCATGATGCCTGAATGCCTGCACTGTTATATCATTTTCAGAGTCACTGAAAGGGGGCTTACAAGGATTTGTACACTTGGGTGCCATAATCCTATGTGACATAAAACAGAAAAGGATATAACACATAAATATCATCTTAGTGAATTCCTACTTATATAAACATATTTTTCCAACATTAAGCAGTGGAGACAAGCATTGCAGTTATTAAAATTGAAGATTATGTGATTGTACCACGTCACACTTACACTCAGACCAATGTTTGGTCCAAAACAAGGAATGCCACTTTAGTAATGTATTGTTTTCCATTGAAATAATAGGATGACTACACATTTTCAGGAGAAAACCTCTTGAAAGGCAACTTTTGTGGTGGCAACAAACAAATGGTAGTTGGGTCCCCTACCCCCAAAGCAACAAGCAAATGAAAGTTTGTACAAAGCAAGGAATACCACATAATTCAATTGTTATATATGTTTTCACCACAATTCCCACAAAGAGCACACATTTACAACAGTAAAGTCAATGTTATATGATTGCCAGTCACCTCTAACTGTGCCCACCACTCCCCTGGAGGTGTCTCTGGGCCATCTTAGAAGCATAACACCATGTGTCATTGACATAGTGCATTACATTTCCCTGAAATAACATAGAAGATTGTAAGATAACAATTTTAACAATAACACTTGTGATAAAAGTTAATAACTTGTCTATATGAGAAATGTAAATGCCTGACAAAAATGCCTATGCCTATGCCAACAGTGAACTATAAGAAATGCACAAAGATAAAAGATCCATTTTCTACTCCATATATTTAATTTGCTTTGTAACATGTTACAAAATCTAGAATGCACTTGCAAAATACAATCATACCTTAACAAGATTAAAACCCTTCTCTGCAGATAAATCAAAAGAAATAGAAATCTGTTTTCGCCAAATACATGTCTCCTCACCTTCAAGTTCCCTATCTACATGGTTACCTATTTATAGTGTAGATTCAGGCCTCTGAGCACCGTGAAGATGCAAATGAGGTGTGAACTCATTAGAATTGCCGAATACCAAATTTCTGACTTTGTGTTGCAGATGTAAATATAGTGTAGGCACTACCTCACTGATAGTTGCTAATGGATTGCAATTGTGAATGAGTAGTTGGAGGGAGAAGGAAGACACAACGGCAATTCAGACTACCTTACCTGCATTGGGTGTGTCACTCAGGATACACTTACAAAGTGTAGAAGTAACTTTGACAAGTTTTTAAATGGAAGTAAGCAGCAGACATTTATCATTTCTGTTCACTAAAAGCAACATTCTCCTGCCTTTGCTGAAAAATGGTTTTCACTGTTATGTGTTTTTATCATACATTTAAAGGATAATGATACAAAATGTACTATAGACTGCATGTCTGAGAGTACAGCACCGATAAGAAAAGAATGGACACAATACAAAGATAAAACAAACTGAAGACCAAACGGGTAGTAAAAGGATACGACCAGCTTTCCAGAACTACACACAACCAAAGTCAATACAGAACAGAATGTAATACTAGTTGATTAATGAAGCAAATACTTTTCTAATTAAGTAAAACGCTTTTTGTCGCTTTCATAAAGCAACCTGAGGAAGTTGCTTTATGAAAGTGACGAAAAGCGTTTTACTTAATTAAAAAAGTATTTGCTTCATTAATCAACTAGTCTTACAATACAAAGATAAGACAGAGCTTCATTTGTGCAAACATAGCTATAAATGGTTGTGTGATAACTCATTGCACTAAATATGTAAGCCACTCATGTATAAACAAGTGAGAGTGCATGGATGTATATGTCTTGCTATTACTGTGGAGGAAATGGGAATTGCTTGCATGCACATACTTTGCTTTCCTGCTGCAAAGTTGTTTCTGTGGAAAACAGAGATAAGACACTCCTAGTGTGTTTTGTAGGTTCATTAGCATGATAATTCAAATCCAGAGTTGTGTAAAAATCTGTAACATGTTAAAATATATTTTGTAATGTTTCTTTCTTTCTTTCTTTTTAAATATTAATATTTGTACAGTGCATGGCTTAGTGGAAATACAGTAAAATGGATAAATATTTTAAAATTGATGGAAGTTCCTTTTATGAACCACCTTGCCACAACAGTCAGGAAATCCTTCTATGTGGCACACCTCATCACTAAGGGCTTTTCATCCAGAAAAAAGGAGGTAATTGTCCCACTGTACTCATCCCTCATTAGACACATTATAGAGTACAACGCCCCATTTGGTATGTACCTCGCAAGACATTTGCAACAGCTGGAAAGGCCACAGAAATACCTCACTAAAAGAATCACAGGCCTAAAGCTGATTCCCTATGCTGACCATCTAAAAAAAACTCCAGCTATACTCTGTGGCATATCATCTACTCAGAGGCGATCTCTGCTTAACATACAAGGCCATGACAAACCCTGAGCTGTTGGACATGCTACACTTAAAGAAATCCCAATCCCTCAGAGCCACATGCTCCAGGGATCTAAACCTTGTCATCACAATGAACTAAACATGCTGGAGGGATAGGTTTCTGACCCAGAGACTCCCCATACTCTGGAATAGACTGCCCATACATGTCAAGAAGAGTGCATCCTTGGCCCACTTTAAAAGGAACCCTGACAATTGGATGGGAGATAGGAAACTCACCCCGGGGATCATGTCAGTCACCCTGCTAGACAGGGGTTCAGGGAAGTAAATATTGTGGGAAGAAATAGCCAGGGAATTGTTATGGCTAGGCTTGTATAGGCCCTAGGGCTGATAGCCTAGTACCAACCTATGAACCTATGATAAAGACACCATAAATTAGAGCTGTGTATCAACTGTGTGTGTAACACACCTGGTAAACACAATGAAGCACACATCACATAGGATGGGATTTTTCTTTTAATGATAAAAATTAATAAACAATTTTTACAATAATAATGCATGTTGAGCTTTGCCTGTCTCGTTTGCTCATTGCTCACCTATGAGTAAAACACATTGCAAAGCCACAGTCAATAAGGACACATTGTCATTTTCAAAAAGATACATTGTTACATCTTTTACCTTCATCACACAAACACACTAAGTGGCATTGCATGGTGGTCAGCATGCACACACAGCACTTGTAATTCCACAATACCTGCAGACAATAAGAAGACATTGTCAATTTCAAAAAGATACATTGTTACATCTTTTGCTTTTCATCATGCAAAAATGCTAAGTGGCATTGCAAGATGGTGAGCATACTTCCAGAACACCTGTAAACAACAAAGAGACATTGTTATTTTCTAAAAAGATACATTGTAACATATGTGATCTTCCATCATGCAAACACACTAAGTGGCATTGCACAGCGGGTCAGCACTCATACACAGTAATGAGTGTAAAAATTATACCTGCTGCCTAGTTCTACCTATGGCAACAGGTGTAAGTTAATGGCCACAATACAGGTGAGCCAGGGTTCTAATTCAGCAAACTCTAAGTTTTATTAATTCTAGTCTACTGTAATTTATATAAATTAAAGCAATATAAAAATAATTTTATGTAAAAAAAATATGTATTGCAGGTGGATTGAGCATTCACATGATATCACATATATTATATGTCTAACTGTGGGTATGAGTACAATTATGGTTATACAATTAAACATTCATTTTCAGAACTTTCATGTTACACACATACATTGTTAACCAATCAATTCTTTAATGTGTCAAGATAACTAATGAGCATGTCTGAAAAACAAGTCCTCAGTGGCAATGAGCACGCTGGACAGTAATGAGTGTAAAAATATACCTCTTGCCCAGCCTTCCCTGTGGCAACTGCTGTAACTTCATTGGCACAATATAGGTGAGCCAGGGCTCTAATTTAGTATGCTCCAAATTTTATTAATGCTGTCCCACTCAATTTTTAAAAATAAAGAACAATATAAAGATAATTATACATAACAATAACTATGTATAGTAGTAGATATCATATGAATTATATGTGTGACTGAGGATATACTGGCAATTATGTTTCTGTAATTAATTTTCTGCCCTTGGATGGAATGTATACTTCAATTATAGTCTTATTTAAATGAATGTATAACACAGGAACTTGTCAGGTCATACACATAAATGGTTAACCACTCACTCTTTAATGTGTCTATATAATTAATGAGCACGTCTGATAAGCACTTTTTTTGTGGTAAAGAGGAAAAAAACACCTAAGTGGAAGAATATGTATTCTCTATTTTACATAGGTTTGAATCCAACAATGTACAAATTACTTTTAAACACTTTTACAGTGTGTAAAGCCACAAAAAAATATGTCAAGTCATAAAATTTATAAGCTTCAATATATGTCTAAAAAGTTAAGTCATCTAACAGGTACAGCGGCATACAAGCATAAACTAATGCCAACTGTCACATTACCCTGTCCTATTTCATAAACTGCCTTCCTCTGTGTTTGGCATTGTTGCTCTCTACTTAACATTGGTCAAACACAGTTGGCATGGTTGTGCAGGATTGTGCACTGGCCATAAAATGTGATATTACGAATTGGCGGGAAAGCACTTTAACTGTTGCTAGATAACCTGTGTGGACATGGCAGGAGCTAGGAAGGAAGGTGCCCAATTTATGGCTCATATATGTGGTGTAAAGGAATCCAGAATGTTCACTGGACTCCTTGTAAAACGCTAATCTAGCCAAGGCTATCTCTAATGCAATTAGCATTCCATTTACTGAAAAACAATGCAGGCACCATTACAATGGCCTGAAATGGTGCAAGCAGAACAACTCAGTCAGTGGATGGATGAATTTAGGACTGCTGATATCCCACAGTTGTGTACATATACAGATAAAGATAATTTAAATTATATACAAAGCTGGAGATTGCCAAGACAGGTATGCAAAATGATCTTTGCATTTTACTTTCTCTTTATTTTACAGCTGCCCAGGAGATTTCAGCAAACATGGAAGCCTATGCTAAATGCTTAGAAAGACTGAGAGAAGCAAGGGATATGTATGCAGCACAAATTGATTATTTTATTAAAAGTATTGCTCTTACATACATTAGTATCAAATTAAGCATGCATATCTTAACTGTAAAATACAGCATGCATGCTTCATTTTTAGCTCAAAGTAATTGTAGGAGTCAATGTAAGAGTGTATTCAGGTGTGAGTTTAAATCCCACATATACATACTAAAATAATAATTCAATATTACTTTCAATAAAATTAGCATACATGACATATTGTTAACTTAACCTGTATTATTTTTAAAATCATATGTGAAATATTATAGATAAGCTCACCAGCTTAAATATAAACCCCTATGTCACTAGATGGATTGCAAACTGGCTCAAGGACAGAACCCACATGGTTAGAATTGCTGGAGCCATGTCAGACTCCGAACCAGTTACAAGTGGTGTCCCACAAGGCTCAGCCCTGGGACCTCTTTTGTTCGGTATATATTTCTCGGAGGTACAGGCCAACACGAAAGGACTGTGGCTGACCAAGTTCGCAGATGACTGCAAACTGGGCGCCATAATCGACTCTCCAGCCGACACAAGCATCCTCCAAAAGGGCCTCATAGAAACAGACAACTGGTGCCAGAGCCATGGCCTCAAGCTAAATGCCAAAAAGTGTATAGTCATCCCCTTTGGCAAAAACAAAGTGCCCACAAATTACCACATAGGTGGTAATCCATTAAGTACAGAAGAAGTAATTAGGGACCTGGGGACCCAAGTTGATAGCAATCTCTCATTTGACAACCACGTGGCCAAAGTGGTTAGAAAAACATTTTATATAGCCCACCTAATCATGAAGGGATTCACATCTAGATCAGGGGAGGTCATCGTGCCTCTTTACTCATCCCTCATCAGGCCCATAATTGAGTACAATGCCCCTTTGGAATGTACCTTACCAGACACCTGCAGCAACTGGAAAGACCCCAAAAGTACCTCACCAAGAGGATCAAAGGGCTCAAACAGATGCCATATGCTGCCCGGTTAAAGAAACTCCAGCTCTACTCAGTGGCATACCGCCTGTTCAGAGGCGATCTGTGCCTGACATATAAAGCCATGTCCAACCCGGAATTAATGGACATGCTGCACCTCAGAAAATCCAAATCCCATTGAGCTACGCTCGAGAGACTTGAACCTCAGCACTGAAATAAATAGGACATGCTGGAGGGACAGATTCATAACCCAGAGGCTCCCTTCACTCTGGAATAAAATCCCAGTCCAGGTTAGGCAGAGTCCCTCATTGACTCTATTCAAGAGGAATCTTGATGAGTGGATGGGAGATCGTAGGTTTACCCCGGGTATCACTTCTGTGTCACTGTAAGACAGAGGCACAGTATACTAACCTCGAAAAAGGGCATAGCAAAATAAATTTAAAATGGGTGGCGAAAGCCAAACACATTCTGGCTAGGCTTATAAATGCCCTAGGGCAGATAGCATAGTATGAACCTATGAACCTATATGTATATTGCAAGGATTATTTGGAACAATTTTCAGTCCTATTTTGGATTTTTAAAAAGTATAGCTAATGTAAAAGTAAAAATAGATTTGTATTGTAGTATTTTACTGCATGCACCATATGATGATTGTAATTATCTTTTTCTTTTTTTCTCTTACCCCCATCTCTCTGTTTAACATCCTGAAGTCATAATGTTCAGAAAACCGACAAAATGATTTCCAGCACTGGAAGATAGGCTCACCAGTGTGGCTCAGACTGCCACCCTTCCTACGGCTGCCACGTCAATGCCGAGTATATCCAGGACACAACCTGGAAGTATTGCCTATGCAGCCCCTGTACTACCTGGGCCCTCAGCATCAGATAGAACTACCCTGGCAGCTGGTGCAGTGGTACCTTCTGGACATGCTGGTGGAGGTGGGATTCTCTCACCCTCCTGGAGCTGCCAGGCATGGTGCATGAAGTTGTAGAATGTACCATTGCTGCATGCCTCAGCTACATGGAGAAGATGCTCGTTGGAATGCTGGGAAAACTAAAACATCAAATACTTCAGCAGGAAGCTGAGGAAGGGGACAGTGATAACAGTTCTGAGGGTGAGGAGTAGATTTTCACTGTCCCCATTTTTGACTGGCATGGACCTCTGATGTCACATCCCTCTCACCAATCATGATGTCCCTCAACCTTTTGAATCCTTCACCATCCCTGTCTCTGTATTGTTTGTCCTGTTTGTCTACACCCACTTTCTCATTACCCTACTTACCTGATCTTGACATACCTACGTCCCTTACCCAATATATTAGCTTACTGAAATAAAATAAAAAAACTGGGCACCTGTCCCACAAAAAAAATGTTTCCATGCATAGCTCTCCACTTTGCACTTGTGTCTTCTCAGCACACTCAATTTGGTTCATTTGGCTTTATAACATAATTGTCTTGTTGTCACCCATCTATGTTGTGCTGACAGATCAAATTCCTGCAATCTTATACACATATTCATATTATGCTGTTGAAGATGTAGATAGCTATGGTTCTTTCCTAATTCTCTCCGGCAGATTTTTATATTGCTTCCCCTTTGTTCTTCCCCCTGCTTGCTCACCTTTTCAACATGTTCCTATCTACCCCATGTTCACACCTTTAATCTGGTCAAAGAATAAAATCACACACCACACACATTGGAGAAATGCTCCCTAATAAAGTCCTTCACTTTTTGTCTTCTGTGTTAGTGCAGAGTTTGACATCATGCACCAGTGTTAATAGATCTTGAATGGCTTTTCATGTCCTGTGGCATTGTATGGTTACTTCTGCACAATGCTGCTTAAACTCACTGCACTAAAGGAAAACACAGTTACATCAATGTAAAGGCAGCAATATGAAACATTCAATCTAACATTTTAGAATGCTGAATGTATACACATGCAAATCCACATGTGTACTGCTGACATAAATCAGTCAACTGATTTCAGTTTTATACAGTACTTCACTGTAGTCATTGCCTCACACATTTGCAGAAATCATCACATTTACATATGCAATGCCATCCTGACAACATGTTTAAGACAATAAGACTGAGGTGGATTTGAACCCTGTTTAATTTGTATTATAAACATGAGCTCACTGCTCTTACACCTACTGCCACAGGTAAAGAATAGGTGTGTTTTTTTTAAGCTCAGTACTGTCCAGAGTACTAATGGCTTCATCTATCCACTTACCATATTTGCACAAAGCAAGGAGAACCAAATATTACTATTTTCACATTTAAGCAGAGACCTGCATTTGCTCCTTGTTTAAATCCATGCAAAAGGGGAAGGCAACAGCAACAGTCCTTAACATTATAAAAGTTATGACACACCATTTCAAAATAAAATACATTATGAACACTTTAGCATCTGTCAGCTAGTTCTACCCTAGCATATATGCATAAGTAATTCCCAAGTTCAAGATGAATTCATTCAGTGTGAATCTCACATGTGCAAATGCTTTGCCATCAACTGAGTAATCCAGTTGCTCAGCAGTGTGCTATGGAAAGAGATGATTGATATGGATTAGTATGTTTAATGCCAAGTTAGTCTTAATCCCATTAAAATGCAAGTAAAAACACAAAGGGAAGGTGTGAAGCACATACCCTGGCCCAACAATCAAGGAGCTTCAATCCTCACCACTAACACCATTGAGGGGCGTCTCATATAGGAGGAAAGATAAATACACATAGTAAAGTGCAATTTCCCTTAAGAGAACACAGAGATCACAGTCAGTCTGGGGCTGGTTGCTCCCTTGCTCTCCAGGTCCCCAATAAGACTTCCCACTGGCACAGCTATAGTGTCCAGATCTCAGCCAGCTGGACAAGCTAAAATATCCAGCACCCTCTCTGTCCAACCAGTGCTTCATGTCCCTGCCCAAGTAGCTGACACACACACACACACACTTTGAGACAAGAGTTTACACAACCACACAGACACTTTTGGGGAAGGCTGGCACAGGTTCTCCAGCTGTGTCCCTTTTACTCAGACTATACGGTAGAAATCACTGCCACCAGCCAGCTAATATTTATCAACTACTCAAAGACCCTTAAAAGGGTGTCCAATTATTACTGTGCAATATTATTATCCAATTAAGTAGTATTGCCCAGGGCTAAAGCTACAGGAGTGGCTTTGTACAATTTTACCAAAGGCATGCAAGTACTCTTAAGAGCTTAAATTATCTCTACACAAAACAGCCACAGTTGAAAGGTTTAAAAATATTTAAAAATAAATACTAAAAACACAAGAAAATACTTCTTACTACACAGTGCCAGTCAAGAGTTCAGAGATCACAGAGGAATACTTAAAATAATTTAATAGTACAGTTCTGACATCACAGAAAACAGTCTAATCTTTCTAGTTTCTAGCTATTTATAAGAGAAAACACACTTCTAAAATAACTTACATATAGAACACAGGCAGTGCTGACGAGTTGGATGGTCAAGACAAAAATGCTTAATAATCTCTGATTCTCTCTGTTTTTAAAATCACATTCCTGGTTCCCATTACATCATTCTTCACACTTCCCTGGTTCCCAGGCTAACAGAAACTACATTTACATTCTTAACATCTCCTTGTGTTATCTTGCAGCTGGTCAAGAAGCAGAACAATAAAATTACATTTGCATATTTAAATCTAGCAATTTAACTCTTGGTTAAAACAATAGAAAGAATGTCTTCATCTAGATGGGCTGGAGCCAACTTTAGATCAAAGGGTCACAACATGTTTTAACTTGGTCAGTAGAGAGCACTGTTGTGACATTTTTTGCAGTTCCACATCTAACAGCAGTTTTTCCTTTTAAGACACCAAGCCTGTGCCTTACATTACTATTTATAAATGATAGAATAATCTATAAAATTCTATCTGGCTAGGCTGGCAGCCTTCACACCCCCCCCCCCGGATAACTCAAGCTAGTTTTCAAGTGACCCTTGAGAAACGCTGCTTGAGAGAGTTAGGTCAATTTGAGTATACCTTACCCCGTCCCCTGTCTTGAGAGCCCATCTGCATTGGCATTGATAAACCCACTGTGGTGTTGCACTGACATATCATATGCTTGCAATCCCAGGCTCCATCTTAGCAATTTGGCATTTTGCTGGCTGGCTCTGTTTAACCATGTTAAGGAGTTGTGATCTGTCATAACAATGAATTTCCTTCCATACGGATAAGGCTGAAGTTTCTGCAGTGCCCACACCATGGCTACACATTCCTTTTCTACAGCTGCATAGCATTCTTCCCTGGGTTGGAGCCTATGACTGAGATAAACCACTGGATGCTCTTCTTCCTCTGAAGAAATCTAGCTAAGTACAGCCACCATCCCATGGCTCAAAGCATCCACCTGAACAACAAATCATTTGCTGTAATCTGGACTGGCTAATACAGGGAGTCCTCCCAATGCTTCTTTAAGCTTCTGGAATGCCTGTGCACATGCTGGGGTCCACACTACCTTATCCAGACTGTTCTTCCTTGTCAGGTTTGTGAGGGGAGCAGCTATGGTACTATAACTGGGGACGAACTTTCTGTAGTACCCTGCTGTCCCTAAAAAATGCCCTCACCTGCTTTTTAGTAACAGGTGCAGGCCATGCATGAATGGCTTCCACACTGGCAGGTTCTGGCCTTATCCTACCACTCCCCACTCTATGTCCTAGGTAGGAGATCTCTGCCATACCCACATGACATTTGTTCAGCTTAATGGTCAACCCTGCCCTCTGTAGTTTTCCCAGCACCTCCCTGACACGCTGAAGGTGCTCTGGCCAGGAATAGCTCTAGATGGCAATATCATCTAGGTAAGCAAGGGCAAACCCTCCTGCTTCTGTTCCTGCTAGGATATGATCTACCAGCCTCTGGAAAGTTGCTGGGACATTCCTCATCCCAAAGGGCATCTTGGTGAACTCATACAAGCCAAAAGGAGTCACAAAGGCTGACTTCTCTCTAGCACTGGGAATCAAGGGCACCTGCCAGTAACCCTTGGTAAGATCAATGGTTGTAAGATACTTAGCCCCACCCAGCTGCTCTAGGGCCTCATCTGTCCTAGGCATGGGGTAAACATCTGACTTTGTGTGACTAATTTCTTGTAGTCCACACAGAACCTGGTGCTGCCATCCTTCTTTGGCACCAGCACCACTGGGGAGGCCCAGGGACTGTTGGACTATTGAATCACCCCTAATTCCAACATCGCTGGTACCTCCTCCCTCAGAGTCTGTTTGACTCTCTCAAGCACTCTATAAGGGGCCTGCCTAATAGGCCTTTGGGGTCCTGTATCCATCTGCTGCTGCCCCAGGTGGGTGTACCCTGGTTTCCCGGTGAACATGTCCCCAAATTCCTGCAACACTGCCCGGATTTCTCGAACCTGGGTAGGAGATAGCTGCTGGGACATTGCTACCCCTTCCACCGAGGTGTCAGCCTGAGCCTCACTGAGGAAATCAGTTCCCAGATCTCCCTCAGACTCCACCTGAAATCAACTGCAAATGCTCAGCACAAGGGCCTCCCTATCATGGTAAGGTTTCATCATGTTAACATGGTACAATTTGTGCCCCTGCCTTCTGCCTAGCAGTTCCACCATGTAATTAATATCACTTACCTTTCTTACCACCTTGTAGGGTCCCCCCCAAGCTGCTTGCAGCTTGTTGTATCTGACAATAATGAGAACCATTACCTGCTGCCCCACAGCATGCTCTCTATCTCGAGCATTCCTGTCATACCACACCTTTTTCTGTTGTTGGGCTTCTGCCAGGTTCTCCTGGGCCAAGCCCATGTGTTCCCTGAGCCTTGTCCTGAAGTTTAGGACATATGCCACAACAGACTCCTTGTGAGACTTGCACTCACCTTCCCACTCATCTCAAATTAAATCTAGAGGTCCCCTCACCCTATGCCCATATAGCAATTCAAAGGGTGAAAAACCTGTGGATTCTTGGGGAACTTTTCTGTAAGCAAACAACAGACGGGGCAAATATTTGTCCCACTCCCTCTTAAACTGATCTGCAAATGCCCATAGCATGGACTTGATTGTAGAGATTAACCTTTCAACAAGACCATTAGTCTGGGGATGGTAGTGGGTGGTCTTCATGTGCTTCACCCCACAGGACTTCCACAGACAAGCCAGCAGGTCTGACATGAAATTGGTGTCTCTGTCAGTCAGTATTTCTTTTGGGAAACCTACTCTGCTGAAAATCTCTCACAAAACATTTGCCACCTTCTCTACCTCAATGGAGGACAAAGCCACTGCCTCAGGTTATCGTGTAGCATAATCCACTACCACTAGGATATACTTTTTCCCTGTGAAACTTGGGGTACTCAGAGGACCCACAATATCCATAGCTACCCTCTGAAATGGCTCCTCAATCACAGGCAAAGGGATCAAAAGAGCTCTCACCTTGTCTCCTGCCTTGCCTACCTTTTGGCACTGCTCACTGCTTTTCTGACCTCAGGTTACTGACTATGCTTAGCCCTTCATAGCATTTAGCCTAGTATTTACCTTTGTACTTATGGCAGTGGTAGGAACTTTCTGTGATGGACTTATTTGGGTTGTCAGCTGTGTCTGTATTGCAAGGGAGTTGCGCAATATTGCACACCTGGACATGCACTGTCACAGGCATGCTGCATACTCACCACTGGCCCCCTGTCATGTGACCTGCCATTGCACAGTCTACTTCTTTCTGTGAGTTCTGCTACTTCTGGCTAGTAGTGTGAGCCACCTTATGCATCTCTGTGCTCACCATGTTAGTGCTATGTTGCTACTACTATAATGCAGTCTATTTTTGACAGCACTATTTTTCACTACACGGCTAAGGTACCAGTTTTTCTGAATCTCATCCGTTGTTGATACCAGTGTTTCCTACAGTGCCATAGACTGTGCACTCTGAATATATAAGGTGTTCAGCTTGTTGCTATGACAGTACCCTCAATTTGGCAAGACTGGACATACAGAAAATGTCCCATTCTAAATAGTACACAGATGAGTGACACAAAATAAAAACATAAAACAAAGATTGAAACCACAAGAAAGCATGAATAAGATGATGAAATACTGGTGGGTGGTTATGTAAGAAATGTGTCAGCTTCATAATTTTGTGCTACAAATATGTATGGCTGTCATTACCACAAATTCACACTTACATAATGAAGCAGTGATGACAGGAAACTGCTCTTCTAATAAGGACATACATCCAAAATAGCTAATAATGAATTTCTTGCTATCTTCATGCAACTTACAAGAGCACAAAGAGTTATCCATAAATGAAGCAACACTCATTAGTATCATTTTTGGTTTCAATACATTCCTGTTTGCTGTAGGACGTAGAACAGTTGAAGCTCTTGTTTATAATAGAGTTGTAACTAAGAAGTGTCATACACATGAATAAAACTGCAAGTCAGAAATATTGTTGAACTACTTTAATGATATATCAGTATTTCCCATTTAAAACCTACGTGTATTTGCAGTAAAAATTAATATATTCTGAAATAATGCTGTTCTATACAACTAAAACATATTGTGACCCCCTTTGTCATTTTTTCCCTTAGAGAATGAGTGCTTTCAAATAAAACTCTGTTAAAATGTATTCTTTTGAAATGATTTGCATTTCCTGAAAACTGAAAAAAATATGAGGCTTTTATGCTACTTAAATAAAATCCAACATTGCATAAAGTAATTGAGACAGGAGATACAGAATGTTGCAAAATTTTCACTCTGAGCTCTTTATCATTTATTGCATTTTGACGATCTAGTATTCATTGCATACATACTTCTCAGCCTCTTAAAGCAAGGAATCTGGACAAAGCAGCAAATAATGGGGGAACAAAGGCCCACAAATAGGAACACTTTTTAAATATTGCTCTTACAAACTTAGAAATTTGATAGAATAATAGGTTTTGCAAGCAAAGTCTTCTGGCTCCTCCATTAGGGATCACCACAGATGATCACTGGTCTGCAGATTGATTGGCAGTGGGGTTTTTACAGTGTCAAGTCACCAGCCCGGCACCCAACATTCACAAAAGGCACACACACACACACACATATTCACCTACCTGCATGCCTTTAAAATTCACTTGACTGCAGGAAGGACATGCAGACTCCACACAGAAGGTGCTCTAGCTGAGAATTGAACCAGAGAACCTCTTGCTATGAGTTGACAATGCTAACTTCTGCGCCACCTTGGCCCAAGGAATAACACTGAAGTCAGAAAATAATGGCAGACATTTGAGTTTTAGACTTCATATCATTCAAAAAAATCCATGCTGATAGAATAACGGATTTTGCATTGCCATGAATGTTTTGAAGGATATGAAGTCTGAAAGTCAAATGTCTGCCATTATTTTCTGACTTCAGTTCTCAATGATTTGCCAGTGATTTGCCAGAAAACCACAATTTTATGAGAAACAGATGAAAAATATGAGGCAAAAATCTGGACAGTCTGCGAAAATCTGGACAGTTGAAAGGTATGATTGCATAGTATCGCTTATAACAATCAGTTCAAATCATTAAATTATCCAGGTGTCATTAATGAGTGAACACCAATTCTTTGAACCTTTTTTATTGATGCCACTAATCATTGACTAGGGCAAACCAACAGTATGCCAACCAAGTGATTGTGAAAAAAGCATAACATTTTTTCACGATATGCCCCTTACACACCCCCCTAACTAAATACACCAACTCCACGATCACACTACAGTGGGGGAAAGGGCAAATTCCATATGGTAGCCAACCACTGGTTTGTCCTAGGAAAATTTTGCTGTTCGATAATTATTATCTTCGATGAAAAAAGGTTCGCCGAATAGATGTTCGCTCATTAGTGATTTGATGAAGTGATATAGACCTGTCATTTTTGATCTCTATTTTTATTTCATTGCTTCCTTGAGCTAACAACAAATACAGTGTACCAAAGTATGATACCCATAAAAAAGTAAAACAAACACATTTTCATCTCCCTCTACTGAGCACATGTTTACAAGCAGCCAGGGATCTCAGCAGTAGGTGTTACCACCATCTCAGCTTTTCATTAGATACCATATTAGCACACTGTACCAAAGATAATAAATGTCTCCTGTGAATCAATTATCAAATCTCTTCAGTATATAAAACTTCCCATCAACCATGAGTACCAATGAATTAACTGTGAATTAATGCAGGGGGAATTTGAGTACCATATTCTTTCCCATAATCACAGCCCATCCATGTACACACACCTGCCTTCTTCATCTCCTTCCTTCTCCTATTCTCCAATATGCCTGGGCCTTTTACCTCGCTCTTGCCCTTATAGTGGTCATACAATTTCATAAAGCTAGTTACTTCTAATTCAGGATAAACAAACTAGTCTGGACAGGGTCCTACCTTGCCAAGAAAGTCACTATCTGTGATGCTTTAGCATAAGATATAGATTCTGGCAGATCCATTCCTCCTTTCCTAACTGATACAATCAGTCTTTTCCTAGCTATTCTGAGATGGTGACTGTTCCATAAAAAAGCTAACCATTTTAAACTTAGCTGGATTAGGTGAATATGTGATTTGTGGTAACTGAAAACATATACTTTGGTAGGCAACACATCTTAAATGCTGCTATCTTAGCCATAAAAAGAAATTCTGACCTCCTTTGTAGGGATGTTGTTATGTGCTATAAGAGCTGGATCATATTCTGCCCCATTAATTGGGGCAAACCATAAGGGAAATTAAAGCCCATATACTTTACATTAATGAATGAATCAGGGTGAATGTCGATAATGACTGTTCAACTGTTTCCACCCTTCTTCATTTAATGGAAATAATGCTAATTTCTTTGGCTTTACCCTCAGTCATGATGCCTATACAAACAGCTTAAGAAGAAATATGATTTCTGGGACTATCATAATGGGATCTTCTAACTAAAGCACCCCATCATTAGCAAACCAAGAAGATATTCTTCCTTATATCTGGATGCCTACCAAAATTTCAATAGCTGACAGAAGTAACAAAGGTGACAGTGGTCATTCCTCCTGTGCACTTCTTTGTATTAAGATAACCACGGACAGAGTACTTTGTATAGCCACCTGGGCTATCAACTCCTTGTATAACAGTCTACAACATTCCAGGAAAGGCCTTGTAATGCCATATGCTCAAATTCCACCCACAAAAAATACACAAAAAAAGCAGTCCAAGGAATTAAAAGTCTTCTGTAAGTCCAGAAACAATACAGCTTGCGGAGAGCTTGCCCTTGCCAGTTGCACCATATTCGACCACAAGCAGATCAGGTCTATACCTCCCTGCCTCCCTTTTCAAAGCTCATCTGCATGTAATGTATACATTGTGGCAGACATTTCTCTAGTCCCAAGGCTTGCACTTTGGCATATATCTTTATTTCTAATTGCAGTACTGAGATAGGTCTAAATCATGTGGCCCAGGATTGTTATATTAGATTTCAATAACAATATATTGTAGTCAGTTTAGATGTCTGGGGTAAACATCCTTCCAGTTCAGTTTCCCTAAAGAGCTCTGCCATTGGCCTCAATAATAACCTCTTGAAGCACTTAGAAAACTCTGCTGGCAAACCATCAGGTCCAAACATCTTCCCATTAGGGAGATCTTTTATATAGTTTTTGATTTTCTTTGCTGTGATAGGGTGGTTTAATTTAAGCCACTTTTTCTCCATAATTTGAGGCATTTGAACTTGCTGCACAAATGTTGTTCATAACCCTGGGTCTCCCAAACTTCTTGCCTTATACACCTGGGCAAAGACATCTTTAGCACAATCGCTGAAACTTTGGGAATCCCAGTGAATCACACCATTATTGTACCTCATCAAAACAATTGAAACTTCACCTCTCATCTCTACCAATCTATAAACTTAAGTGCCAAAGGGATTTAATGCCCATTGCATAGTAATATGGCCTCCATCATTCCCATTTCAAGTTAATCTGGCTCATATGTATGACCTTACCTTCCTTCCTGGGCTGTTGTATCTGGGAACTCAACAATGATTTCTGCTTCCTTGTGTTCTCATATTACTCTTCTAGCCTTTTGATCTCCTCCTTGAATTTCTAGCCTTTTGTATGCTCCTCCAGTTCCTTAACCTTATCTGCTTGTATTGTTTTCTGCCATTGTCTGACCCATCTTGACCATGACTGAACCAATTCTTTAAAATTAGTCCATGATGTAAAGGAGTTCCCGGCCCTTTGTATATGCCTTTCTCAGTATGCTTGCACACGTTCTTCTAGTTCTGATCAGTAATGTCACGATCGTAGTAAGACAGTATCCAACCATCAAGGCACATAGCATCTTCTCCACCCCCCCTACCCCCCAGTGCCATGGTGTGAAATACCACATAATTATGGTCTAATAAGGCCAATGTGCCATGTTTCATATATTTCACCCCCTTTAAATTATGAGATTTAAGGAGTACATAATCTCATCTAGACTTTGCTCCTGACTGGTGTGCTATAAATGTGTAGCCTTTACTGAATGTTGAGCCCTCCAGGTATCTACCAGCTGAAAGTCACTTATAAACTCTTGAAAACGCATTCCAGTTTTAAACATTCTAAATATTGTCTGTGATTCTTTATCAAATTCAGGAAAAAATGGAATGTTAAAATCTCATCTCCCACTCAAAAGTACTGTGCACCTCAAGACTCCCATATCCAGAGATACTGTGGTGAACTGCCTCAAAAACTGAAGGTTATCCTCATTAGGTTCATATAAAAAAAAACAAACAAACAAACAAACAAAAAGCAACCAAGAAGGATCACACTGCCCACTGTTTTCATATTGGCTATGATCCAACTGCCCTCCAACTCCTTTCATAGAAACAGCAAGCCCATTTCAATCTTTATGTAATACGTTGGAGACCCCCCCTTGTGCTGAAGCTGTACAGTTTGATACACCCCATGCCTTCCATTTTTTATGAAAGTGTGCATAATTTGTACTTTCAACACTTTTGTATTATTTCACAATTTTGTACAGGCTTGCAGCTTCACAGCAGTAGACACTCCTTGAACATTTCATTGTTTGCTTGTTGTTTCCCCTTCCATTCATATTACTGCAAAGCACTCACTGTGTTGGTTGGATGTTTTACATTAAAATATGTACTATCAATATTCATTACCACATTTCCATTAGAAGAAACAGAGGAGCTTCCAAAAGATAGCCCCCCTCAGGATATAATTTAAAGTCTGCTTGTGCATTCAACTCTACCCACAACAGTTCAAGAAATCACCCCTAAGGACATCCATTCGGGACTCTGCTATAACCCTCTGAGGAGCTTCCAAAAGATAGCCCCCCCCCCAGGATATAATTTAAAGTGTATGCACTGCTACTTTTAACATAACCGCTACAAGTGTTCACTACCGTAGTGTCTGTGCTTTTCCCAGTGCTTGCCAAACAGTCTACAGCGGCTTCTTTATTTTGTCCCTTAATTCCCTTACCCCTAAGCTATCCTTTATATATTTTACCACTAGGTGGCACTGCTCAACCACTACTACAAGGTAAGATCACTTGGATCATTTTTCTATTTCTCTCCCAAGCTATCCCCTACTCTTTTAGCTTATTTACCCCACTGGCCTGCTTTGACTTGTGCATTGTTTCACTACCTTACTCCCTACAGCCTGGACTTACCCCTCTGTTCCTGTACTTCATCTAAAACACCACATTTCTGCTACAGCTGACTGATTGTTTTCAGCCAGCCACCTTCTCTCCTGCTCTTCCCGCTCCGTTCGCCCTATAGGCTCACTCCGCTCCCCTACCCTGCCCCCAATTCCCACATGCCCCCACTACTCCTACATTTATTTCAACTCCAAACTCCTCCCTCTCTCAATCTACCAATCACCTCCCTCTTCAACCCCTCCCCTGTCTTCCTCCACCTGCCTATCACAACCACTCCTCCCCACCCACAAAGTCCCTATAACATCTACTTCTGCTCCATCTTAGCACATATCCTCTACCAGGCCTAGTCTCCTATCTCAAACCATTCTCATTCCATATATCTGCATTCTAATCTTACCCCCTTTATACCACGCTACCTCCTATTCCTATAGCCTACTCCACCCCCCTTCCTATCCTACCCCCCACTCCCAACCTCCTTTCTCTTCCCTCTAAAACACACTTCCACAACATATCTGCCTGTCTAGTTCAACCCAACCCACTTCATTACTTCAAAATAAAACTTTTTCCCCCTCAACCAAATGCTACAGACCTAAACTAATACCTTACTTTCCACAATTATTAAAGATCACATTGAAAATACTACTACCCTTCCTCAACTACCTCTGCTTAGCAGGAGACATACATCCTAACCCTGGGCCAAACACTTCCTCCAGCCCCAATCTCCCTATCACAAACAATACAGCTAACCATAAATACCTCAAATTCTTCACCATCAATGCCCAAAGTTTAAAAAACAAAGTAGCCCACTCACATGCTTGGTTAAACTACAACTTACCTGACATAGTAGCCATCTCAGAAACCTGGTTAAAAACTCATATTTGTGGCTCTGAAATCCTCCCTCCTGGATTTCAATCCCTCTGACATGACCGCTTAAATAGAAAAGGTGGTGGGGTAGCCTTAATCTACGCTAACCTACTATCCATCACTCCCTACCCCAATCCTATCCCCCCCATTCAACAACGCAGAACTAGTAATTGGCCTACTAAAATTAAAAAAACTACAAAAGCATTTGTATCATTGCCCTCTACATCCCCCCTGGTAACATCACCACTAGTCTTGAGGAAATTCTCCTCTGGACCTCTACCAATATTAAGCCTGAGACCTTAATACTTGGAGATGCAAATATCGATTGGAATAGAATCAATAACCCTAATCCCACCTTATCCATCAATCTAGTTAACTATACCCAACTAACTAACTCCATTACCAAACCCAATAATACTAACCCCCCAGGTACCACACTCAACTGGATCCTAGCATCCCATCCTAATAAAGTCTTAAACTCTGGCATTACACCCGACCCTATAGGAGACCACTTGCCAGCTTTCATCCACCAAGCTACCCACTCCTCTCCTCACATACATGAATATATTCATGCACATAACCTCACAAAATTTAACCCAACTACCTTCTCAGACTCCCTAAAACAAACAAACTGGAACCCCCTAAAAACTCTTCCACTAGACAATGCTGTAGAAGTTTTCAACTCAACCTTCTTAAACATCTTCAACACCCCTAGCTCCACCAAGAACAAAAAGAATAAAAACCAAAACCGCCCCATGGCTAACCAAAGATACCAAAAAACTTATGCTACAAAGAGATAAATCCTGGAAAACATACTATCAAAACAGGCAGCCCTATACTTTTCTTAAATATAAACAACTCTGCAACCTTGCTAAAAAACAAATCATCAGAGACAAAACGTCCTACTATATTAAACTCCAGTCTAACCAATCAAAAAGGCCAAAATAGCTTGGAATTCCATTAATTCACTTCTCAACCCAGGTACCAAAAACAACCCTTGCCCTGACACCAACAAATCTGACCCTGAAATAGCCTCTCTATTCAACTCCTTCTTCATCAACTCCATAGCAGAACTAACCAAAACCTTCCCCAACAATAACCCTTCCTCTCAGCCTACCCAATCTTCCTCACCACCCACGCCACCCTCTGCCCCATTCCTCTTCCAGTATTCAAGCTTAAACCCATCTCTGCCTCCCACATAAAAAAATTACTCTCTAAATTAAAACCATGCTCCAATGCCCCTAACAATAATCCATCCTCCTTCCTAAAAATAGCCGCAGATGGCATTGCTCTCCCAATTAGCATCTTGATCAAAAGGTCCATGCTGGAATCTTATGTGCCCAAATGATGGTGTTCTGCCTTTATTCTACCTCTCCATAAAGGAGGCAAAAATAATAACATCTCCAACTTCCACCCCATAGCTATCATTTCCCCAATCTCAAAACTTCTGGAAAAATGCATTCACATTCAACTTATGCCATTCCTAACAATCACCAACTAATCACTCCTACCCAACACGGCTTCCGTCCTGGCCATAGTACTATCACTGCCCTTCTCTCATCCTTAGACACAATAAAGCTTGCCCGTGATTCTTGGAACATAATATCTACAGTTCTACTAGATCTGTCTAAGGAATTCGATAGCATCTCCCACACCCATCTCTTAAACCATCTTTCTAACCTTAATGTCTCCCAGAATACCTTATCCTGGTTCTCAAGCTACCTCTCTGACAGGTCTCAAGCTGTAAAATGGGGAAAGGCACCTCAACCTTCCTTCCTACCCCAGGGATCCATACTCGGTCCAATGCTGTTTAACATCTTTATTAATGATTTCCACAAAGCCATACCCAATACCAAAATTGTACAATATGCAGATGATTCAACTTTAGTCCGCTGCTCCTCTAACCTCCCAAAGCTTAAAACAATGACACAAACTGCTTTGTCCACCACTGAAAATTGGATGCTTCAGAACCACCTCTCACTAAATGCCAATAAATCCAAAATAATATTATTCTCTCCCTCAAAAGCTTTCCCTCTTGATAAAAACTCATTCCAAATTATTAGCCAAAACAACTCTACTATAGAGGTTGTTCCCTTTCCCAAACTACTTGGGGTTACTATTGATGAACACCTAAAATTCGACACTCACATCCAGCAAAACATTAAGAAAACCCATATAAAACTTGGTATGCTATACAGGAACATCCACTTTCTCTCTCCTTCCACCAGACAAACTCTTGCCACTACCTATCTACTCCCCTCACTAATGTATGGCGCTCCACTATTAACAAACGTCTGCCACTCTCACCTCAAAATTGAAAGTCTGTTATAATAAGATTTCTAAATCTGCTACCAAAGCCAAATTCTTCTCCTATCATTGTATTGCCCTTCATTTGTTAAATTAGCTTGAACTCTCCAACCATCTAGACTATCTTCAAATAACTACAGCCCACAAACTAATTTTTCAATCTACTAAGTGCCCTGCACTAACCAACATCCTTCTACCTTACACCCCTCAGAGAACTCTCAGATCTACTCACCAAAATCTAATCACTGTTCAAAAACCCAATCGTCCCTCTCGTCAACTTCTGCTATCCTTCTCCTTAGTTAAAAAATGGAATTCTCTTCCTTCCTATCTAAGGACTTGTGAAAACTTTGAAAATTTTAAAACTCAGCTACATTCCTACCTTTCCTCTAACAGGAAATGCAACTGCATCCTCCCCACCTAGTCTAATAATACACTCCAGCCCTAAACACCTGACTAACTCTGAGTACTAGCTAACCAAACAAAAATGTACATATTGTAAATATTTTAAGTGTACTATGTAACCAAAGAATTTATGCCTGCTCTCTAACATGAAATTAAATTGTAAATTGTGTCTTCTATACTATGGTTGTATCTGAAACTAAACCATTGAATCCCCAAATGATGTAGATACTCTACAAAAGGGACTTACAGAAACAGATACTTGGTGCCAGAGTCATGGGCTCAAGCTCAATGCCAAGAAATGTATAGTTATCCCCTTTGGGAAAAAACATGTATCCATGAATTACCATATAGGTGGCAGTACACTAAACACCGAAAGTTTGATAAGAGACTTAGGGACACAGGTGGACAGTGGTCTCATCTTCGATAACCACATCGCCACAACAGTCAGGAAATTCTTCTATGTGGCACACCTCATTACTAAGGGCTTTTCATCCAGAAAAAAGGAGGTCATTGTCCCACTGTACTCATCCCTCATTAGACCCATTATAGAATACAATGCCCATTTGGTATGTACCTCTCAAGACATCTGCAACAACTGGAAAGGCCACAGAAATACCTCACTAAAAGAATCACAGGCCTAAAGCAGATGCCCTACGCTGACCGCCTTAAAAAACTCCAGCTATACTCTGTTGCATATCGTCTACTCAGAGGCGATCTTTGCTTAACATACCAGGCCATGTCAAACCCAGAGCTGTTGGACATGCTACACTTAAAGAAATCCCAATCCCTCAGAGCCACACGCTCCAGGGATCTAAACCTTGTCATCACAATAAACAAAACATGCTGGAGGAATAGGTTCCTGACCCAGAGACTCCCCAGACTCTGGAATAGATTGCCCATACATGTCAAGCAGAGTGCCTCTTTGGTCCTCTTCAAAAGGAACCTTGACGATTGGATGGGAGAAAGGAAATTCACCCCGGGGATCATGTCAGTCGCCCTGCTAGACAGGGGTCCAGGGAAGTAAATAGTGTGGGAAGAAATAGCCAGGGAATTGTTATGACTAGGCTTGTATAGGGCCTAGGGCTGATAGCCTAGTACCAACCTATGAACCTATGAACCTATAATGCAAAAATTTTTTCTCCCCAGGCCTCCACTAAAAATGGGCTCCCTAAGCCCAGTGGACCTCCTCAGTCATCAAACTGGAAATAAATAAATAAATAAATAAATATTCATCAAACAAGTCCCAATAATTTGAATATTGGGAGCGGGAACAGCCTCACCTGGTTTGTAGCTAGTGAATACATGGCATTTGGGGGGCCATCTAGGAACTTATCAAACAATGGCTTGTGACAGCCCCTCCCCAATAGTAAAATATTTATGAAACAGAGAAACTTTACCCCCAATTAATAAACTAGAAACCCCTTGCCTCAGAGCTTTAAAATTGTTACAACTAATTAACCCTGCCCTGTGTTGTATCTAAAATGTCAAAAAATCAACAAAGGAGAACATAACAGAGAGATCATGTGGGCAAATGCCCCACAATCTATCTATACTCATGATAGCAAGTTGATCACTAACTGAGAAAAGGAACAAACATTCCGATGTTACAGTGCCTTTCATGTTGCAAAGTTCCTGGTAGCCACATGTGCCATTGCATGTGGGACAGCATTCCATTCCTGTGACTTTTCCAGTTGGTCTAGGTCATCTGAAGTTGGATTTGATGTGGCAAATTCATTACTCCCAAGATTATCAGCCTTATCAAGTGGGCAAAATCCATTGCTTGTCTTTACCATCACAGTGATTAGTGATTGTCTTACAAAGCATTCGTGTCAAACTCCTCCTGGAATAGATTACTCCATTGGTACACTGTATGTTGCTTCCTGCCCAGTGATGATTTCCCTGTTGAGCTTGGAGTGTCTCTTGATGAATGCTTATTCTCCTCCTCCATGTCTAATGCACTGTTGTCAGCACAATACTCTGTTTCTTGTTAGCCTGCCACAGTCTTTGTATGAGTATTGCATGGCTGTGCTGTCTCTCAGCTTTCTAATGTACGAAACCATAATGTTCCTTTTCAGGAAGAGAGCCTTTTTATAGTTTGGTACCACTTGCACGGGTGCTCCAATGCCCAAATTCTTACCCTTTTCCCTGCAGTTGTTCTTCAACATTAAGTCATGGTTGCTGTAATGAAAAAATGTACAGTAAAGTGCCGTGGAATGTTGGCTATCCTGTACCTCTCCACATGCACTGTTTATCGCTATCACTGATTTCAGCTACCACACAATAAATTCACCTGACTCACTTCTCTCCTTCTCCTCTGGTGTTAACTGCTTTAGTCTTGACAATGCAAAAGACTTCATCAGAAATCAGATTTCTGATGAAATCTTTTGCATTGTCAAGATGAAAGCACTAAATTAAAATATGTTGGTGTGGTTCCAGTTTCATGGTTATTCTTTGTTATTAACTGGTTGGTGTGTTTTGTTTGTATTCTCCTCTGGTATTACAATGAAGCATAGAATGGTGGTCTTTAGGATGATGTTGGTGATCAAGAAGAGGAGGAGAAGTGTGAGAGCAGTGCCAACAATCAAATGGTGGAAGTTGAAAAAGGGTGATTGTGAGGTGGAGTTCAGGGAAGAGTTAAGACAGGCACTGGGAGGCAGTGAATAGTTACTGAATAGCTGGGTAGCTACAGCAGAGCTGGTAAGGGAGACAGCTAGAAAGGTGCTTGATGTGCCATCTGGACAGAGGAAGGAGGACAAGGAGACCTGGTGGTGGAACGAGGAAGTACAGGAGAGTATACAGAGGAAGAGGCTGGTGAAGAAGAAGTGGGATTGTCAGAGAGATGAAGAAAGTAGACAGGAGTCTAAGGATATGGGGCGCATGGCAAAGAGAGAGGTGGCGAAAGCTAAGGATAAGGTATATGGAGAGTTGTATGAAAGGTTGGACACTAAGGAGGGAGAAAAGAACCTGTAACAATTGGCTAGACAGAGGGACTGAGCTGGGAAAGATGTGCAGCAGGTAAGTGTGATAAAGGATAGTGAGAGAAACATGCTCACAAGTGAGGAGAGTGTGTTGAGCAGATGGAAAGTGTCCTTGGAGGGGCTGATGAATGAAGGGAATGAGAGTGAGAGAAGGCTGGATGAGGTGGGGATAGTGATTCAGGAAGTGCAACAGATAGCAAGGAGGAAGTAAGGACAGCTATGAAGAACAAATGACATACCAGTGGAAACATGGAGGTGCTTAGGAGAAATGGCAGTGGAGTTTTTAACCAGACTATTTAATGAAATCTTGGAAAGTGAGAGTATGCCTGAGGAGTGGAGAAAATGTGTTTTGGTACCGATTTTTAAGAATAAGGGTGATGTGCAGACCTGCAGTAACTATGGAGGGATAAAACTGATCAGTCACAGCAGGAAGTTGTGGGAAAAAGTAGTGGAAGCTAGGTTAAGAAGGGAGGTGATGATTAGTGATCAGCAGTATGGTTTCATGCCAGGAAAGAGCACTACAGATGCAATGTTTACTCTGAGAGTGTTGATGGAGAAATATAGAGAAGGTCAAAAAGATTTGCATTGTGTTTTTGTGGACTTAGAGAAGGCATATGACAGAGCGCCTAGAGAGGTGTTGTGGTATTGTATGAGGGCATCAGGACTGGCAGAGAAGTATGTAAGAGTGGCACAAGATATGTACGAGGGTTGAGTGACAGTGGTGAGGTCTGTGGTGGGAGTGACAGATGCGTTTAAGGTGGAAGTGGGATTGCATCAAGGATCAGCTCTGAGCCCTTTCTAATTTACAATGATGATGGACAGGTTGACAGACGAGTTCAGACAGGAGGCCCCGTGGACTATGATGTTTTCAGATGACATTGTGATCTGTAGTGAGAGTAGGGACCAGGTTGAGCAGACCCTGGAGAGGTGGAGATATGCTCTAGAGAGGAGAGGAATGAAGGTCAGCAGGACTAAGACAGAATATATGTATGTGAATGAAAGGGAGGATAGAGGAATGGTGAGGATGCATGGAGTAAAGTTGGTGAAGGTGGATGAGTTTAAGTACTTGGGATCAACAGTTCAGTGTAATGGTGAGTGTGGAAGAGAGGTGAAGAAGATAGTACAGGCAGGGTGGAATGGGTGGAGAAGCATGTCAGGAGTGATTTGTGACAGAAGGGTGCCATTAAGTGTGAAAGGGAAGGTCTACAAGAGGGTAGTGAGACCAGCTATGTTATATGGGTTGGAGACAGTGGCATTGACCAAAAGGCAGGAGACAGAGGTGGACGTGGCAGAGTTACAGATGTTAAAATTTGCACTGGGTGTGATGAGGATGGACAGGATTAGGAATCAGTATATTAGAGGGTCAGTTCAGGTTGGATGGTTTGGAGACCAAGCCAGAAAGGTGAGATTGCATTGGTTTGGACATACGCTGAGGAGGGATGTTGGGTATATTGGGAAAAGGATGCTAAGGATGGAGCTTCCAGGTAAGAGGAAAAGAGAAAGGCCTAAGACAAGGTTTATGGATGTGGTGAAAAAGGACATGCCAGTGGTTGGTGTGACAGAGCAAGATGCAGAGGACAGGAAGAAATGGAAATAGATGATCCGCTGTGGTGACCCCTAATGGGAACAGCTGAAAGAGAAGTTGTCTAATAAGCTATTAAGCTTAAGTCTGATTGTTACTATATTAATCCCTAGCTGAACCTCTCACGTCAACCAAGAACTCTTCTTACCTTCCTGTTCTATACCAGGTCTTATTGAAAAAAAGGTAAGTAAAACCTTTCTATTTAGCAAAAAGTGAACTTCTTAAAAGACTTTCATTAAGTTACTGACACAATAACATATAACACAAACTCCAGCAGAGTTATGTTTCGCCATTCATGCCCAAATGCAAGTCTGTCAAAGAGGTCACGTGCTGAGCAGTGGTTCTGGTACCTCCCATGAGCATGTTTTAAATTTATTGTTTTGAACATTTTTCCAGTAAGCAGTGAAACAAAATGTATGAACCAATAATGACAAAACTACCCAATTTAGAACATTTCCATCATAAAAGTCTACTCAAACTTCTGTCAATCAGTAAATATGCACAATCTCTGCAGAAGTAAAGGTCATCTAAATATTTCCACATTAAAGAGATCTGCAACTAAAAAGAATAAATGACAAGAAAAAAACTCCACACGCTGACAAAACGAAAAGGAGTACCAAACAGCAAGCTAACAGCCACAGTCCGTAAGTATATTTTTAACATAAGAACACAAAATAGCCAACCGGACCTCTGTAGCTCGAGCAGGAACAAGAACAAGGACACTGCGATGCACAATAGCTGTACGATTCAAAGTAATCCACGCACCAGCCAGTAAATAACACAGGTTTATTGATAAAACCACACGAATCACAGGTTAAGCACTTTCATCCACATATAGCAGACTTCCTCAGAACCAATTAATGCCCATTGCTGAATGGTATATATAGCAGATTTGGCGCCAAAAAAACAATCAGCATACATTTCATAAAAAGCTTCCTTAAAATTCATTACCTTAAATACCTTTCCATTAAAAATAATATAGTATATAGTAAATAGTAACATAGTAATATGATTTAGGTATTGTCAGTACATTAATGTAAATAAGGCTGTTAAATTGTGTAATAAAAATGGAACAGTATGTTATGGTAAGAAAAGGGAATTGTAATACCATGCGTGTAGTTTATTTGGCTTCCTGTTCTTTCTGTCAAGCATATTATATTGGCAAGACTGAAAGGAAGCTAAAAACCCGTATATATGAACACCTGTATAAAATTAAAAAAGTTGATATGAAAAATGCATTAAGTAAACACATTAGTGAAAAAGGACCACAACATTGTTTCACTTTTACAATTATTGACCAAATTGGGGTGAGTGAATATGGGGGTAATTGGAAGGTAAGGTTGTCCTGTTTAGAAACTAAATGGCAGATTTTGTGTGATGCCACTTCTTGGCCAGGACTAAATGAAAGTATTAGTATAAAACCCTTCCTTCTTTTGGATTGTGGTTAAATATATTTGGAGATCGTAAGTGATGACCTTTTGTGTTTATACAATTATTATATTCATCTTTTGGATTTGGATGTACTATTTTTTACTTATTATTTTTAAAAAAGTTATGTATATATTTTTAACATGTTTATTAGTAATCATATTACTATGTTACTATTTACTATATACTATATTATTTTTAATGGAAAGGTATTTAAGGTAATGAATTTTAAGGAAGCTTTTTATGAAATGTATGCTGATTTTTGGCGCCAAATCTGCTATATATACCATTCAGCAATGGGCATTAATTGGTTCTGAGGAAGTCTGCTATATGTGGATGAAAGCGCTTAACCTGTGATTCGTGTGGTTTTATCAATAAACCTGTGTTATTTACTGGCTGGTGTGTGGATTACTTTGAATCGTACAGCTATTGTGCATCGCAGTGTCCTTGTTCTTGTTCCTGCTCGAGCTACAGAGGTCCGGTTGGCTATTTTGTGTTCTTAGTGTTTGGACGCTTACACATTTTTTACATATTTTTAACATAAGACAAGTTTATTTAAAACAAGACACGTTTTCGTCCTTCTAAAAGAAAAACTTCTTTAAAAAAAAACAAGTAAAAACAGTTTGAGACTTTTAAAAGTTCCGCTACAAAGCAATCAAAACTTTAAACCAATCAGCTAGTCTCGTTTGATGAAGTAAGACTCAAAGTTTAAAGAGACAACTACAAGCAAATCATGCTAAAAATGTCCACATAAACGTGAGCAAGTTATATAAAAAGTATGTAGATAAATAATAAATGAATATCGCAACTCTGAACAAACAAGCACAAGTCCAATAATAAAGTCCCCACAAAAATATTATAAATCACAACGGACATGCTCAAACAGCTATTGTAGTCTATGATAAAACAGTGGTAACTCACTGATATAAAAACTCTTACTGAAACACAGCATAAAGGTAAAAAAACTACTAACTACTAAGTCATAGTTTGATTAAGCACTGATAGATACCAATTTTTAAAGTTTTAACACTTATTATCTCAAACAACTCTTTAATTTCAAAAGCCAAGTAATGTTATAATTGTCATTAAGACCAGGATGACAGAAAGCATTAAGTAACAACTGCCATTCAAGTTCATGGCATTCTAATAGTATAGAAGTAGGTCCCCCTCTAGTATCATACATCAATTGGTCAATGGCTAGGAATTGAAAAGAATGGTCAGGGTTAGAATTTATGTGCTTAACTAGAGCGTTATCACTCTTATTTTTAGTGACCGCATACATGTGTTCGTAAATTCTATCACAAAATTTTCGGTTGGTTTTCCCCACGTGGAACACATTACAGATTTTACACATAGCTAAATAGATGATACCCTTAGAGTTACAGTCTAGTTTATGCATAATGTGAAATTTTTTACTTCCAATTTCAACTTACTGCAACTAATGAAGAGGTTGCTGCTAGCAAACAACTTTATATTTCATTGTTTCATCAACAAATAAAAGTGCCTGTTGCCCTTGAAGAATAAATTGCCTGTATTACATTAAAAAATGACAAGCTGGTAATATTGCAATAGTCTTTGAAAACTTGTGTGGATTGCTAAAGCATATGTTTTTACAATAAATGTTATAACATCATGTCCCTATTCTAATTGCAGAATAGCATATAAGACAACCATTTAAAGAATGGAAATGATTTTAAAGTCAACAAAATATAAATCTCATTGCACTATGCAATGCCAAAGTATGGGGTATGTGTACATGTTTGGCTTTGTAGACTGGTGATGGCTGTTGCTGTAAAAACCTCCACAGTTCAAGAGAATAACCTGAAGATATAATGGTGCTGCATTTGTTTCATAAGGAGGTGGGTGTGACATTTAGAGGAAGCATTATGAATCAGTGCCTTCTCCAGTTTGTTAGCAACAACAGCCTGTTAATCTCAGTTTTTCTATTCTCTCTCTCTCAAATTAGCTGTTATGAGTAAAAAATCAATTTATAAAAGGAAGAACACTGAATAAGTGCACACAAAATGTGAAAAGGGACTACTTGTCTAATAAAAACATAAACAGCTAAGAGCCTAAAATAAACCACAATTTAGCAGACAAATAAAAATGACACAATTATCATTATGCAAGAACAATAAACAACCTCCTGAGTGGATATTATGAAGAAATAAGAGGCTTTTCCTGAATGTTTACTATTCCCCAGAATACTAACTTATACAACTGCAAGCACATCAATACTTACAAGATGTGACCCCTTTATAACACTGCTTGATGGCAAGTGTGAAGATATGCAAAGGCTGCCAGCCTAGCTTGATAGGATTTTGTAGATAATTCTGTCATTTATAAATATTAATGTAAGCCACATGCTTGTTCTCTTAAATGTAAGAAAATTATGGTAAATGCTGAACTTCAAAAATGTAACCACATTGCACTCTGCTGGAGGAAAGCTGATAAGTCAAGCATTGTATAATTATTTGACCTCAAAACTCGAAGCCAAGATGTTTGAATGAAGAAATTCTTCTTATTGTTGTGAGACCAGAGTTAATGGCTAGAAATTACATGAATAATGTCTTTTATTGCTCTGGCTTCCTGACCAGCTGCAAGATCAAAAGGGCTGTTACACTCTTAGCTTCTGTTAGCCTGGGAAACAGAAAATAATGATGTAATCTGAAATGAGTCAGCGGTACAGTGTTATCAATTTAAGGACAGAGAAAGAGAGAGAGAGAGAATCAGAGCATTTTGCATTTGTTTTCAGAACTGACAACATCACCAGCACTACCTTGCTCTACATGCAAGTTTATTTTATAACTGTGTTTGCTCTTAGATATAGATAGGAAATAGGAAGTCTAGTCTAGATGTTTTCTATATTGATGTCAGAAATTTTCTACTCTATTATTTTAAGCATTTATCTGTGATCTCTAACTCTTGACTAGCACTGTGTAGTAATAAGTATTGTCTTGTTTTAAATATTTTTAAACCTTTCAACTGTGGCTGCTTTATGTAGAGCTAATGTAAGCTGTAGAGTACATTGTGTGTATATAGTGATACTGGCCAAGCCATTCCAATAGCTTTACTATTTGGACAATAATATTGCACAGTAATAATTGGACACCCTTTAATAAGGGCCTTATCAGTAGCTGATATTAGTGGTTGGTGGAAGTGATTTCTACCTTATAGCCTGGGAGAGAAGGGTGCATAGCTGGAGAACCTATGCTAGCTTACCCCAGGAGTGTCTGTGTGTCCGTATATAACGCATAGCTCAAAGTGTGTGTGTGTGTCAGCTATTTGGGCAGGGACACGAAGCACTGGTTGGACAGAGAGGGTGCTGGAGGTTTTAGCTTGACCACTAGGCTGAGATCTACACCATATAGCTGTGCCAGTGGGGAGTCTTATTGGGTATCTGGAGAGCAAGGGAGAAACCAACCCCAGACTGACTGTGATCTCTGTGTACTCTTAAGGGAAATTGTACTTTACTGTGTGTGTATTTGTTATCCTTCCCAATGTGGACACCCCTCACTGGTGTTAGTGGTGAGGAGTGAGGCTCCTTGATTGCTGGGCCAGTGCACAGGCATCACAGCAAGCACATTACTTTGAATATAATGTCAGACTACAGCAATACTAGTGATAAAGTGATCACCTTAATCAATAAATACTCAAAGCAAATGACTGAAAGATCATTATCATGGACACCAGACAGCTACTCTGTATGAGTTACACAGCACTCTGAAGCACTAAAGAGTTAACACGTCAATATATAACAAAATATTACATGCATGCACATTATAATAATACTACACTTTCATTATAACAGTGTCATTGCAGATAAATTACAGCTCATAATAACCAGACATTTTCCAACATAAAATTATTCTGGAAAGTTAATCTTTCCTTAACTATCAGATTACCAGGGTAGAGTCCCCCAACAGATAGCAAGAATTATGCAATGATTATGTGCCATCAAATGTATAAAAATGCTTTCTCAAAACACTGATCTGACAATGCAATTAAGCAGCAGAGCCTGCAGAATAATCAAATTGTGCTCTTTTTAGTTTAATCCAGACTGGACACTATGAAGCTATAAACACACATTAAAACATGCAGAATGTAAGGTGGTATACAAAGTGATGCTAGATAACATTCTATGTGGTTATGTTACACTTTATGGATGTCACAGAATATGACATCTTTTTTTTTCTGTAAGATATTTTGCTGAGAATTACTTGTAGTTTCAAATGTTAACCATGAGAGAAGGTGCAAGATGTGTCTGCACTGGTAAAACATCTCTGGTAGGCTCGGTAGCCGGCACTCTTTCCTTCTGTCCATACCGGAACATTCAAGCATACCAGTTTTTCACTCAGCCCTGTTTTTCCTCAAGTTCTGCCACAAGTACCAAAATCCCCATGTATACCTTTTCTTTCTTGGCTTTATTCTGCACAATCCTGTTATGAAGTACTCGGTATATCCACTGTTTTTATTCACAGAACTCTCTTTCACATCAGCTCCCTCCAGCTCCCTGCACCCTTGCAGGCCAGCAATATAGCAATTGATCATTTGGACCTGTAACCTGCTTAGCAACACTTCTCCCTTTCTAATTCTGCTGGTTCACTGCTGAGAATGGATTTTTCTGATTGGGTAACATGATGGCAGGAGGCTAGCAATATGCCTACTTCACAGGAAAGGAAATGCACTTGATTGAATGTCCAGGTTTAAGCATTTGTTTAAGTTGGTACCAATAACAGCACACCTCATTAAAGTAATGAAAAAGCAGAGCAAAAGGACGGAAGGTAGTTTTACATGTCAGGTCTTCAGAGGTCTCTGTGAGCCACAAACTCCCATGTCAGGACCATTCAGATTAAACTGGGACATTTCTACATCCCAAAGGCAACTTTTGGGATTCCAGGACAGAGACTTCCAAACTAGGACTGTCCTGGAAAAACTGGGACAGTTGAACATCTTGGTAGTGGTGAGTCCACAGTTATGTCCTGACAATTATGAGTTCTTCAAATGGAAATCAGGTTCTATAAAACTGCCAATGTTCCTGGATGCAGGCCCTGCAGTTTTAAGCAATGCTCTCATAGCTTGTTCCCATGTGTACTCCCTTAGTAAGACAACGTTTTGACTGTAAATGGCCTAAACTCTCCCCTGGTCTTGGTGATTTTCTGTTTAGTTTTCTTATTTCTTAAAAAAATAAGCCTCTGAAAAAGCCTATAAAACAAGGGATAAATCCTGACTACACCCCAGGTTTGATGAAGATAGCATTACCTGTAAAGTTTATCAACCTGATTACTTCTACTTTTGTATTGCTGGTGATGAAAAAGACCTGTCAGTGCTTAATTGCTTGATGGTTAATACCAAATGCTATGCCTGAGTAGTCACTACAACAGACAGGGTGATATTAATATTAATAACCCTGCACACCAAAATTGTGTGGCTGTTCATGAAAAGCATTTCCACTAAAAACAGTACCACTAGTAGCGGCCTGGTCTGGCATACCACCCAGTTCCCTGCTTTTTTAAATTCATATGTAGTGCTGTTCAAGTATGAGGCCAGAGTTTGCTCCCCTTACAAATGATAATGTCAATTAAATATATATGCACTTCAGAGTGAGAGGTGCATGACTAACAGTGAATAAGTCTTAATATTAGGGCAATTTACCTTTGCACTTTCCCCAGTTAATAGCTGAACATTTTGATCTTCAAATCTTTCCACCTCTCCTTGCATGGAAGACATGACAAACTAGAACAATGTGCCTGCATTTTTGTGTGTAAGTAAACACACTGTGCCTGCAATTTTGTGTGTAAATAAATACATGATTATCCTTGAGATTTCTCTGGAATACAGAAGGAAAAAAATGTGGTGATGAAATAGCAATAGCTTCATCAAATATATAAATCTTCTGTTAAATAATACATCGTGGTTAACCTAACAGGTAATTTTCTTTCAACATTAAGTCATAAAATGCAGTGCAAAATGACTAGACCTACATCCAGACCCCTGGCTACAATGAAGAGTACCAGATAGCATTACTGGGAATCCTCCTCTGAAACTGCTATTTCTGCCTCCATTACTTTTCAACATTTTGTATAACCATCTCCAAGATAGCTGCATGTTGGGGTAAAGGGGTGCTCCTGTACTCGTGTATTTATACTATGTGAATGGCAACTGCATTTTCAGCCATGAATCCTATACTGCAACTTGATTTTTTGTTCTAATGGCCTCTATCCTGCTACATTTTTGTTTATAGTAATAAGCCTTATGTGTGAAAATCACCAAATTGATTCATGGACATAGGTGTGTTTTATGGCCATAGATATGCCTTTTTTTAATTCTTTATGCTCCAAGCCTTATTTTGACCATCAGACATCCCTTCTGCTACATGCATTCAACTTGTTCATCCTCCTAAATACGACAGTCCTATGGCCCATTTGTTTTTCCTGGGGAGGAGGTCAAGCAGCAGAAGTGTTGCATTATCCATCATGGAGAGTCAGTGTTTTGATTTAAGCCATGGCCATTCCTACTGCACATACACACAACATCCCAAGGGCTGGTATGCAATGAGTATGTGCAGTGGGCATGTCTCCTACTTTTGAGAAAAATGTCTCATCAATGGTCATGATCCCATAAAGGTAAGTACTAATCAATGATCTTCATGGTGATGCTACCTGAGATTCACACCCTGGTCATGGACTTCCCATCCTTTTCCCCTAGAAGACATGCGGCAGGTGCTGCATTGTTATTCCTTTGTCTTTCCAGGCAGCTCCTCCAGTAACTCAGTTGCTATTCAAATTTGGATCATATGAGCCATACTTAGATCTTTATTTCTCTACACCATTACCGCTGGCTGATATTTGCTTTGATGTTAGAATATAATATCCTTGATGCATATCTCATCTTTTCATTCTTTCAGCACGGTTTACCCTAAAGGGACATGGCAGTGGCTATCATTCTTCTATTTCTATGGAAAACATGTCAGTTCCTTCCTATGCTACCATTTCTGATATAGTGATTTCTGTTTTGCATCACCATTATCATCATTATCATTGGTTTGAGTCAGAATTCACACTTCCTTCCTTTACCTGAAGCAAGCCCTAAAACCTCAACATCGCTGAATGCCTTAGAATGCATCTAGTGTCTACAGCATTAGTATGTCCTTTTGCTCCATGCCGTTACTTTGGTTATTCTTACCAGCACCTTGAGAAGGTAAACTCCAGATGGTCTCCTGCTTTCTGGTCTTTTGGCTCAAGTTGCTGTGATCTTGCTGGTCCTTGTCTACACCCTGCCTCCTGATGAGATGAAAACTGTCAAGTGTATCCAAGCAGAAGCATAGCTACTCCCCTTTCTGTGTTGCGGCTACACATCTTCCCTTGCTACAGCTACTCCACTTCCTGTGCTGTGGCTACTCCACTTCCTATGCTGGGGCTACTCCCCTTTCTCTGCTGAGACTGCTGCAATACCTGTGCTACAGCTACTCCACTTCCTGTGCTGCAGGTATTCCACTTCCTGTGCTGTGGCTACTCCACTCACTGTGCTGCAGGTATTCCACTTCCTGTGCTGTGGCTACTCCACTTCCTGTGCTGCAGGTATTCCACTTCCTGTGCTGTGGGCACTCCCACTTCCTGTGCTGATCTTCCATGAATTATTTTTTCTGAACTTCTGGCAGCCTTCACAGACTTCTATTTGTACTTTTCAGGAATTTGAGCAAGCTACTGCCTTTAGGTTTTCATGAATTACATGCAGGTGCTTTTAGACCTGGATATTGCCATGAGGCCAGAGTTAGATTTTCTCTGATCTGCTGGGCTATGTGGTGTAGGTTTCCAGATGAGCAGACTCTGAAAGTGTGGTAGGATATCTATTGCTGACTGAGTCCCCTGAGTCTATAGAGTTAACACACACACACACACACACACACACACACACAGACGTAACATACATACAGAGATGCATATGTGTGTATAAATATATATACATATATATATATATATTTATATATATATATATATATATATATATATATATATATATATATATATATATATATATATATACATACACTACATGCACATATGTATGATGATTAGAGTGTGATTCATAGCTGCATCACAAAATTGAACACAAAACATCTAACGCACTACAACAAAGAATCACACTATTGAATGCTTAAAACATTTTACATATTAAAGATCAGAAAAGAAAATCAGCTTCCTTTTACAGTCATTACACTAAAATCCTACATAACCCTAGCCTCTAATTTGCTTAATTAATAGTAATGTAATGGAAATGTAAGGTGCAGGATTAGGATTAGGGGCAAGGATAGGGTTATGGTTAGCATTTACTACTAAAGTAGGCTCTATCCTTAACCTACAAACATTCACGCGCACAAAACCTACTTACCTCTTATGATACAACATACATCCAATAAAAATGAACATTTGGTACACAGAATGTTTGAACAAACACCATGCAGTTCATTCTGGTTAGCACTAACTTTACAGAACTGCTCCCTGCTGTTCCAGCATTCAGACTTCTGACCATTCCCTGATTATATGACAAGAACCTGACCTGTCTGCTGCTCAGCTTATCCTTCTACAAATGTGTAGAGACATGAGCCAAGTGGCTTCTCTGCACATGTATTACCGTTTATTTAATTTACAAATACATGAAGAATGTTTAAGAAAAGAAGGAAATACATGGGAAAACAAAAGTATCAGGAATATTGTTTATATCTGCATTTAGCATTAATAATGTATATTCAATATAAGACATGAACATAACATCTGAAGTCATTGTTTTGCTAACAGAACCAAAGTCATACAAATAAAGTTATAATTTTGTTTAGAAAAGTTGCTAGCATTAGGATATAATTTGCATATACATAATATAGACCTGTGTAATGTATTAAAAAAAACATTCACATAATAGTAAATAAAATGTTAATGCATAAACAGTATTATAAGATGGGGGATACAGAACAACCCCATCAACCAAACAGAATCATGCAGTACAGATTCCTGCAGGGATTGTTTTTGCCTTTTAGAGAATGGACAAACCATATTTTAAAACCTGATTGGAGAATGAATGTTCTCCAGTGGGGTGTTAATGTACAGGTAATGTCTACTGCAAAACAGGTCTGCAGCTTCACAGCTGCATATTAAGCTGCCGTGACATGTGGACAGATAAGAAGCAAACTGAAACCATTTTTAATGCTCGCTAAAGAGCAGTTTGCTGTATAGTGAGTGTAAAAGGAAAAAAAAAACGAAATAAAAGAAAAAAAAAATTGTGTGTATGTTAATATTTATGTTTATGTGTGCGTCTGTGCTTCCATGCTTGTGTGTGTGCATGAGAGTGAGTTAAAGTGAGAGATAGTATGACAAGAATATTGACTGCAGCAGGCAGTCCATCAGCATCAATTTGTTTATATCAATATAAATGTGTGTGTGTGAATGTTTGTGTTTTAAATGTGTATGTGTGTTGTGTGAGTCTGTATATTTGTGCTTTTAAATATGTGTGTGTGTGTGTGTGTATCGACATTACATATCTTACTTTACTGATGTAAAATACTTCCTCCAGCAAAAATAAATATGCTAAAGCAAGTTTGATTCATTAGGCAGACACTTATTTTACTTTATTTTTCTTTTACATCAAAATGTATAAAAATATGTATATAATATTTAAAAACAAAACAAATACAAAATAATTTTGCATATAACCCAGTCTCTAAGAGCAATAATGCCCTTTAGGGTGTGTGTTATTGAAGAAATAACACTCTTCCAGGGGTGTAGGTGCCCTCCACCTTTCACTTTCCACATAAGCACTGTTAGGCATCATTGCTTGTATAATGTTCTTGATAGAACCACAAGGCCCACGTTGCATGGATAAGCAAATTCTCAAAGAAAAATGGCTGAAATCTAAATTTCAAAAATAAAAGTACACAACAAAAGTCAAAACATAAAAGTAACAAAACAAAATACTGCCACATTTAAAACTTCTGTTCATTTCTGTAAATGTCCAATCACGCTATTATTGTATGAGGATAAATTTAATACAAATGTTCTTTCTCAGCTTATTACCCAGAACCACTGGAAAAAAAATCACAATATCAAATTTAGCTGAGACATTTGACACAAAGCGGTATCTACATCTGTTACTTAATCAATATAAAATCTCCATTTCCTTCCTGTGATGATTTATCACATTGTTACTCTGCAAACAGAAATTCTGTGAAACAAACTTTGTATCACAATTACTCCACACAAACTCCCCAAAATATACTTTCTTGAATGAAGTTTCGCTTTGCAGTGGAGATAACACGCAACAGGTCAATTAATTCAAAGCAATCAGCTATTTTGTCATGACATAGCCTAAGTATCGCATAACTGTTTAAATGACAATTAAGCATATAATAGCTGTACTGCCCTGCAGCGATCAAAGTTATGGTAAACACTTACTCAAACAGCATGAGTGCTTTTTTCATCAGCCTTCACTCACAGGATCAAACCAGGCCAGGCAGGAGTAACTCTCACCATAACTCCCACACTGCCTGGACAATCTTCATATAATAATGCATATCAGGTAATTATAACATTTCCTTACATATGGACTACAGAAATAGGAAAGGAATAATCCCATTAGCAATTTTTGTATACAAAGAGATAGCCATTATCAAGTATTTTACTTAAATTTTATTGCAAATGTAAAAATTGTAAGTATTTTAACAGGTTCATAACACAATAAAATGTTTCAAGGTCATTTACATAAAATAACAATCTAGATTTTGGTATTGTATTTGCTATAGTTTTAAACACACTGTGCATTAGGAAAAAAACTCATCTGGATGCCATTGGTTCTTTTATTTATTTATTTGCTTTTGTTTACTGGGTAAGTCTGTCTGAGAACTGAAATACCCATTTTTCCACTGAGGCCTGGGGAGAAAAGCTTCAAAACAAGGGTAGAAATACATTTTTGATAATTAAAAAGAAAAGCAGTCAACAAGCATTATTTACAAGGTACTTCAAAGCATTCAGACAACAAACATTATTTACAAAACATATCAGATTAAAGAAATATATGTTTTCCAGATTTTGTGAATAAAATCAAAAATATTGTATTAATAGGTTCATAGGTAGGTACTAGGCTATTGGACCAAGGGCTTAAGTAAGCCTAACCAACAAGGTTCCCTGGCTTACCACCCAAGAAAGTTAATTTCCTGTGAACCTGTCAAGCAGAGTCACAGAAGTGATCCCCGGGGTGTATTTCCTATTTCCCATCCACTTATCAAGAATTTTCTTGAAGAGTGCTAATGAGGAACTTTGCTTGACATAGATGGGTAGCTTGTTCCATACTATGGGAAGGCTCTGAGACAGGAATCCATCCCTCCAACATGTCCTGTTTATTGTAATAACAAGGTTTAGGTCCCTAGACTGTATAGCTCGGAGGGATTGGGATTTCTTTAGGTGTAGCATGTCCAACAGCTCTGGGTTTGACATAGCTTTATATGTTAGGCAGAGATCTCCTTGGAGTAGGCGATATGCTGCAGAGTAAAGCTGGAGTTTCTTGTGATGGTCAGTGTAGGGCATCTGTTTGAGGCCAGTAATCCTCTTTGTGAAGTACTTCTGTGGCCTTTCCAGCTGCTGCAGATGTCTTGTGAGGTACATTCCAAAATGGGCGTTGTACTCTATAATGGGTCTAATGAGTGGCAAGTAGAGGGGAACAATGACCTCTATTTTCCTGATGCCTTTTGTGATGAGGTGTGCCACATAGAAGGATTTCCTGACTACTGTGGTGATGTGATTATCAAAGGAGAGACTACTGTCCACCTGTGTCCCAGGGTCTCTTATCACACATTCGGCATTAAGTAGACTGCCATTTATGTGGTAGTTCATGGGTACAGAATTTTTACCAAAGGGATGACAATGCACTTTTTGGCACTGAGCTTGAAGCCATGCCTCTGACACCAGGCATCTGTCTTAGTGAGGCCCTTCTGTAGGATGTCCACATCATCGGTGAACTTTGTTAGCCAAAGGCCTTCTATGTTAGCCTGTACTTCAGAGAAGTAGATATGAAATAGGAGAGGTCCCAGGGCTAAATCCTGTGGTACTCCACTTGTCACTTACTGGCTTGAAGTCAGATTTGGAGTCTGCAACATTTACAGTGTGGGTTCTGTCAGTGAGCCAGGTGGCAACCCATTTTGAGACGTAGGGATTTATACCAAGTTTAGTGAGTTTAGCTATACACTTGTATAGTATCCATACTGGACAGAGTTAGAGATTGCATACTTCAAACTGTAGGTGTGGTACAGTTGCATAGTTTATTAGTTGCCAGGTGATATTTTAGGGTGGATTTGAATTGTTGCAGATTATTTAAAGGCTTAATGTGGTTTAGAAGTTTGTTCCATGCCTTGGAGATGGTGACAGAGAATAGCAAATCACAATAATAATTATTAGATTTATTAGCAAATATTAGTTTAAGTTCAGAGGATCTTAGGGTTCTATTTGGTGAATGCAATTAGATGAAATTTGATAGCAAGGGTATTTTGCATGAATGTTAAAATATTTTGTGTGCCATGACTAGCTAGGAGAGGGTGATACATTGAGGAAGTTAAAGCCAGTTGAGGGTAATGAGTGCTGTGTAGTGATGGGAGCAGTTTGGGAACCTGCAGGCAAATTTGTTAATTTTGTTATATGTGCTTTCTAATTTGTGTTTGGTGGAAGAGTTGAGATCTGTGACTATTGTTGAGGCATACAGGATGGTAGGAAAGAGAGGGAAGGTGGCAGCTATTTTTTAATATGATCACTTAGCAGGTGTTTTGCCTGTTAAGAGAGCCTAGTTTGCAGTGTGTCATTTTGACTGCAGTGTCCATGTGCAGATCAAGTCTTAACTTATCAATGTTAAATCTTAGTAATTTTGCGTTGGTGAAATTTTCAGTTTTTGTGCTATTTGAGGAGCTAATATTAAGGTCAGTGTTGTTTTGATTTATGTTTTTAGGAAGGAATAGGATTAGTTTTGTTTTGCTGGGGTTTAAGAGCAAAACTGATATTTTTTGCCAGTTTTTATATGGAGGAAAGCTTCCTGTGTGATAGTTTCTAAGGTGGGAAGATTTGGGGCTGAGCAAACTAAAGATGAGCCGTCAGCATATTGTATTATGGTGGCAAGGTTTGATTTTGTGCGCATGTCATTAATGATGATATTGAAAAGTATTGGCCTAAGTGTGGAGCCTTAGGTGATTCCTGTAGTGATTGGAAGAAAGGTGGAGTGGGAGTCATTCAACTTCACAGATTAGGTAGTTGTTAGACCTAATAAGATTTAGTCTTTGGAGGAGTAGTTGATATGAGACCATGCAGAGGACTTTGGAAAAGCCCAGGAAAGGGAGAAAACAAAATTAGCTATGTATATATATATTTTTTTGCTTTGATTAATGGAATCTAGGAAAGGCCAGTTTTGGTGCTGTGGAGTTTCTGCTAAATGCATTTTTCAAGTACTTTGAAAAGGGAAGGAATGATTGCTATAGGGTGATAGTTTGACAGTTCATTCGATGTGCCATCTTTGTGTAATGTGATTATGAAGGAAGCTTTCAAAAGGGTTTGGATGTAGATTTCTGTAATGGATCTGCTAATTAGGATAGATACAGGGTATCAAATTGTGTCAGCGACTATACTGAGATATTTGGTTGGCAAGTTGTCAAGAGATAGTGTTGTGGGTTTCAGTTGTTTAATGGATTTTGATGGTATTTGTCTGGATGGTTGATAGGCTGAGTTGAGGTATGGAGCTACAGTCGGGGGTTAGATGGGGTGGATATAAGTTGTTATTGTTTGAGTTAAGTAGAGTTGAATTTATCTGTACCTGCTGGTTTCAAAAGGGAAAGGATCTGAGTTGGGTTTTCTGGTTGGTTTTAGGAGGTTATTTAAATTTTGCCCAAATCTTTTTTTTTCTTTTTGGTATATGTGTGTGTGGTCTGGTTTGTGGAGAAGAAGTTCTTTTTATCATAATGAAAATGTGCCTTTGTGCAGTTTCTAAGGCACCGATCTCTATCTAGGTAGGATTGGGTCCTAGTTTTGTGCCATTATTTTCAGGCTCTGTGTCTGTCTCTCATGAGTTGTTTGGTTTGATAGGTTAGACAAGAGGCAAAATTTATTTTCATGTTTTATGTTTCAGTGGGGCTTGTTGATTTAGTATGGTTAAGAAGGAGTTATTGAAGTGACAGACAGCTTCATCTAGAGACAGATATTTGAGGGGTTCTCAATCACATTATTTAAATATTTCATTAAATATGGATTTATCAAAACTGTATATTATTTGTTGTATTAATGGATATTGTTTATCATATGCTGTCAACATCATTCTGTTTTTAAACATCTTTATTAAATCACACTTGCAACAGTGGCATAGACATATGCTTTAATAGAAATGAAAACAAACCATGGTGATATTTCTCACTGATTTCATGCAATGCACATTTTTAACAATAATAATTCACTCCAACATTACATAAATTGCTCAACTGCTGCTATCCCTTAAACCTCACTGTTCTTCTTCCTGAATATTATTTTGCAGATATTATTCCCAGAAATTCCATTTATTTCAATGCAATTTGCTTCATTCCTTGATCACACACCAGTTCTTTTATCTTCTCTGCACTAAGCTATCCCCCTGCCCACCTTACTAATGCCTGTTAACCCTAACTCTAACTCTGCCTCTAACCCTAACCTTGCACTTTACCTTTAAAAAACCTTTCTGTATCAGTGACACTTTTCAGACAAAGTTGAGCTGAATGTGTCCTGGGCTTTGGTGTTCTGATCACAAAAGAAAACAACTATCTTTTGTGATCATTTTTAGTTTTGATATTTTCAGTTGTTTGATATGTTGAACTTATGAATTCTGACCATAATGACTTTAGTTTCGATGCCTTTGCATTCTGATAATATAACATATACTCACACACACACACACACACACACACACACACACACACACACACACACACACACACACACACACACACACACACACACACACACACACACACACACACACACACACACACACACAGACACACACACACACAGACACACACACACACACAGACACACACACACACACACACACACACACACACACACACACACACACACACACACACACACGCACATGCAGACACACACACACACACGTGTGTGTATGTGTGTGTGAATCATAAGAGATACGTGGCTAGTTCACCAGAAATATGTGTACCTAGCCAATAATCAATCTTAGGCTGTACCACCCTTTTTTGGAGAACAACACCTGAAAGTCAGGGAGTAAATTTTAGGGTACCCATCCAATTATCTAAGCTATATTTGTAGGTTGAGAGGGAATCACATTGCTTGACATAGAAGGGAAGCCCTTTATCTATTCTAGAGCAAAGAGAGGGACTGGGAATGAACCTATCTCTCCACTAAGTTTTATTTATTTCTTGATGTAGCATGAGATCTGTTGTTCTGGTTCTAGTACTGAGTAAAGTGCAAAGTTGATGTAGTCAGCCCACACTTTTAGCAGAGATCCTTTAGTCTTTCTTGATTCATGATTAAATCTTGTAAACCAAAAAATTGGCACAGAGATTTGTTCAGATCAGTAATGCAGCAGCTATCTGGTTTATTTAGAAAAACATGGCAGAACGCAGAGAAGGGGTTTCCTAGAAGCTTTATTATGCAAAGTTATCTCTCCAGATAATTAAAATTTCTGAGAACACTTGGCTTAAAGGATTAAAGAACTGTTAATGAGCTATTTTTAGTGGCCCAAAGATGTAAGGTCCGAATCCCTCAGCCTCCATTGTCTAACTGTGTGATTCTGAGCAAATCACTTAACTAAACAGAGATCCTGAAAAAGGTCCAGAGAGATAAATGCTGTACCTGGAAAAGACATACAATAAATAAATACATTTGGCTTTACTGGCAGAGCTCACCCAGACTCTGCCACAACTCGCTGTGAGAGAAAGTTGTTTGCTTTTGCTTTCTTGCATTTTGTGTTATGCTATTGCCTTCTTCTATTTTGTATATTGTGATTTTAGGGTGGCCACAGTGGTGCAGCTGTTAGCATTGTCACCTCACAGCAAGAGGTTCTCCGGTTCGATCCTTGGCTGGGGTGCCTTCTGTGCGGATTCTGCATGTCCTCCCTGTGGTCATGTGGGTTTCCTCCGGGTGCTCCAGTTTCCTCCCACATCCCAAAGACATGCTGTAGGTGGATTGAACACTCTAAATTGGCCCTAGGTGTGAGTGTGTGCATGTGTGTGTGCCTTCTGTGGAAGGTTGGGCACTCGGCTGGCAACTCGACACCGTAAAACTCCACTGCCAATCATGAGCGGACAGGTGATCCGCTGTGGCGACCCCTAACTGGGGAAAAAGCCAAAAGAAGAAGTGATTTGTTTTCTTTACACTGTTTTACTTGTATTCTGCTTTTAATTGCATATTTAAACTAGGAAAGAAACCTACCCTTCCTCCCTGGTGATGTTGTGTTTTTAAAGTTAACTGTCTTTCTAGTGGCATGCACCTTATGTTAATTTGACCACATATCTCCTTCCCTCTCCCCTTTTATTGGCTGTTGCAAGTAAGCACAAAATTACTCCCTTTCAACTATTTAAATGTATTGACCATCCCACTGCATTCCATAGAATCAGAATGCAAAATACCCACCACCTTCCAGTCTATCCTGCTGTTTTAAACGTAGTGGCTCTCCACTTAGATAGCTAAATCTTAGTTACCCCTCTTTCATATCTAACTGCTTAGCTCTTAGGATATTAACCCATTTTTCCATCTTACCTTTAAAATTTGCAATATCTATTCCAAGACCACCAATTATTGAAGAGCTCACATTCTGCCTCTCAGTAGTCATCTTGGGATTAGTGCTTCTGTTTTGCTCCCGGTGAGAGAAGGAGCAGAGTGCATTGATTCCTGACTGTTTCCGGTTGGGCACTGAGTGTCTGTGCTTGATGTTCCTGATTGATCTGGTTGCTATTCAAGGCATCTACCAGGAAAAGGCTACAACAAGCCTACAGACCCTTGCATCATCTGGATGAAGACTGTGGATCACCAAAAAGGCTGTGGCCTACTTCTCATCTTGGGATTGGTGATAATCTTTTGCTTCTTGTGAGAAAAGAAGAAAAGGAACATTATATCCAAGCAGAGTGAAGCTGTGGTGAGACCAGCACTAGTGGCACCTAGGCAGCAGCTATTCATGTCACTCCCCTTTTTCATCATTTTTGACAAGCTAATTTTTTGTTTTCAGTAAGTACTGCTTGATTTGTTTCTAACTTCAGAATATCTGCCTAAATACCTCAGCCATACTAGTTTCCCCTTCAAGTGTTTGGAAGTGCCCTATATAGATGCAGACATCTTGAGTGACATTTTTCTTATAAAAGCACAATTGAAATTTCACCAATACCTAGTTGCACATGGGACAAGCATCTTGCATTGATAAGCACTGCCCCCAGAGTGACAAACTGGATACTCCTGACATTGCTTTATATTCTCAGTGCAACTGTCTAGTCAATAAAAAAGGGTCTGTTGCCATGGATATGAACTTTCCTACCATCTCCGTTACCAGCTTGGTGGATATGGACATCATCTGACAACCAGTTAATTCTCAAACAAACTGATATGGTACGTGAGAGATGTATTTACACAATGTCACTGGTGGCAAAGCTCTCACATGAAAGTACTCCTAATGTCAATAAGGTTGTCAGTAGTACACACACTACACCCATCACACACAATTCAAAGCAGACATATAGACTCACATATGCTGAGGCACTTAAATGCAAACTTAGTAAACCCAAAAGACCTCCTAGAGGAGGTACACACTCTCAGCAGCCCCAAATGCAGGTTTTCAAAACAACACCCACATTAACACATACAGCCACATCTCACAGAGCCTCTACTTCTAAGCCCATAAGACAAGACACCACACAATCCAACATTCTGGTCATTGGACACTTCAGTGTGAGACACACTGATGCCCCTCTCGCTAGGCTGAGTAAGGAGAAAGTTATGGTCACTTGCTTATCAGGGGCTAGGATCCACCACATTATGCACACACTCATGTCATTGGAACACAAGTACCAGTATGACTCAGTCATAGTCCATGTGGGTGTAAATGACCTGAGGCATACCTGCCTAGACTATATGAAGAGAGACATCAAGGAGTTCTTGGTATGTGTTCTGGTATGTGCCTAGCATTTAGCAGCATTTTACCTTCTCCAAGGATGATGTCACAATATGAACAAAAGATGATTAACATTGCAGGACCTATTAGATAAAGCAGGACAACATGAACTGGTATTGATAATGGATGGCTTGAATGCACGTATCGGGATAGAAAGATCAGGATATGAGGACTGCCTGGGTCCACATGGGTAGGGTAACAGGAATAAAGAAGGAGAGGCCACACTAGACTTTAACTGTTTTGAACCGTTTAGGTTCATAGGTTCATAGGTTCATACTAGGCTATCTGCCCTGGGGCAATTATAAGCCTAGCCCGATTCTGTATGGCTTACCCCACCCCTTGATATGAGTATACTGTGCCCTTTTTAAGGTTTAGTTTACTGTGCCTCTGTCTAATAGTGACACGGGAGTAATCCCTGGGACAATTCTACGATCCCCCATACACTTATCGAGATTCTTCTTGAAGAGATTCAGTGAGGTGCTCTGCCTCACATGAACTGGAATTCTATTCCAGAGCGAAGGGAGCCTCTGGGTTATGAACCTGTCCCTCCAGCAAGTTCTATTTATTTCTGTGCTGAGGTTCAAGTCCCTCGAGCGTGTGGCTCTAAGGGATTTAGATTTACTGAGGTGGAGCATGTCCATTAATTCTGGATTTGACATAGCTTTGTATGTCAGGCATAGATCGCCTCGAAGTAGGCGGTATGCAACTGAGTAGAGCTGGAGTTTTTTTAACCGAGCAGCATATGGCATCTGTTTGAGAACCTTGATCCTCTTGGTGAGATACTTTTGAGGTCTTTCTAATTGCTGCAAGTGTCTGGTAAGGTACATTCCAAAAGGGGCATTGTATTCTATGATGGGCCTGATGAGGGATGAATAAAGGGGCACGATTACCTCTCTTGATCTAGATGTGAAACCCTTCGTGATGAGGTTGGCTATGTAGAAGGTCTTTCTAACCCCTTTGGCAATGTGGTTTTCAAAGGAGAGATTGCTATCAACTTGGGTCCCCAGGTCCCTAATAACTTTCTCTGTACTTAATGGGTTTCCACCTATGTGGTAATTTGTGGGCACATTGTTTTTGCCAAAGGGTATGACTATACATTTTTTGGCATTTAGCTTTAAACCATGGCGCTGGCACCAGTTATCTGTCTCTGTGAGACCTTTTTGGAGGATGTTTGTGTCAGCTGGAGAGTTGATTATGGCGTCCAGTTTGCAGTCGTCTGCGAACTTGGTGAGCCATAGTCCTCCCACGTTTGCCTGTACCTCGGAAAAGTATATACTGAACAAGAGAGGTCCCAGGACAGAACCCTGTGGGATGCCACTTGTGACCGGTTTCGAGTCTGACATGGCTCCAGCAACTCTCACTCTGTGGATTCTGTCTTTGAGCCAGTTTGCAACCCATCTTGTGACATAGGGGTTTATATTTAAGCTGGATAGCTTATCTATGATGCCCGAGTGGGGTATTGTGTCAAATGCCTTTGCAAGGTCCAGATAGGCTGTGTGGACTACCTTCCCTTCATCTATGGCTTTGGTGACTGTATCAAAGAAGTCAACCAGGTTCAAAAGGCAGGATCTGCCCTTGACAAAGCCGAACTGGGTAGGATCTAGTGTCTGTAGGTCCCCAATGTCTTTGTTTATGAGCTCCATGATGATCCTCTCCATAGCCTTGCAGACTAAGCTAGTCAGGCTTATGGGGCGATAGTTTCCAGGGTCCATAGAGGCTCCACCTTTGTGGAGTGGGACCACTGTTGCTGTACGCCATTCTGTGGGCACATATCCTGTAGTGAGGCTGAGATTGTATAGCTGTTTTATTTGAGGGATTAGTTCCTCTTGGAGTTCATGTAGGATGCAACCTGGGACGCCATCTGGTCCCATGGAAGCAGTGTTTTTTGCTTTGGAGAGGGCAGCCTTCACCTGAGCATCTGAGATGTTTGGGAGGCAGCCCTCTGCTGGGATAGATACTTGCTCTTTTGGGGGAGAGGGGTGGAGAAGTTTGCACTGAACCTGTCTGCCAGGATATTGGTGATGTCTGTGGGTTCAGTGTATTTTTTGTCGTTTAGAATCAACTCAGAACAAGTCTGGGAGTTGCATTCCAGGTTTCTAACATAACTGAAAAAAGCCTTATGATTGTCTTTGGTGTCCTCTGCAATTTTACTCTCGAAACTGGCCTTGGAGGATTTATGAGGGATCGTAATTTTTTGCTAGTACTGATCAGAGATGCCTTCCCTATTAGGGATTTTGCTCTATCATGTAGTAGCTTCCTCCTTCTGTTGTACAGTTTATTTATGGCAGGGGTCCACCAGACTGGACGCCTGCCTTTGGATGATTGGGTCTTGGTTTTGTTTGGGATTGCATGATCCATGCATTCCTGGAGATGTCCATAGAATGCATTTATATAGGATTCTGCAGTTTGGGCCGTAGTTTCCAATGATCCTGGGGCCTTGAAGGATTCCACTTTGGTTTTGAGAAGTGAGAAGTTTGCTTTTGAGAAGTTTTTCACTGTGGTTTTCTGGGCTGGGGTTGGGGTCAGGATATGGACATCCAGTGAAATTAATTTATGGTCTGATCTTACCAATGAGGGATATACTTCTGGTGTGGAGCATAGAGTCCCCATGTTGGTAATGATCAGGTCTAGTATGTTGTCCCCTCTTGTGGGAGTGGTGACTAGTTGTTCCATAGCATTTGAGTTTATAATTTCCAGGAACCTTTGGGCTAAGGTGCTGGGGCTTGAGTAGTGCTCCCAGTCAATGTTTGGGTAGTTGAAGTCGCCCAATATAATGGTGTTCAGACAGATCTTCATGTTCTTCAATGTTTTCAGGAAAGCCGAGTGGGATTCCTGACTTTGAGAGGGTGGTCTGTAGGATGCTATAAACTGAAAAGCAGTCTTGCCCACTGTTAGTTGCACATGGATAGTCTCCGATATTTCGTGCAATGCCACTAACCTGGAGGTGTGGATATCCTTGATAAATATGGAAACTCCCCCTCCTTTTGTGGTTCGGTCCGAGTTTTGCGGCCGAAAAGCATGATATGAGGTATAGCCTGGTAGTGCTGGGGTGCTCTATGGAGCCTTGAACCAGGTTTCTGTCATGGCACAGATATCGATGTTCTCCATACTGAGGAGAGCTTCAAGTGCGTGCATCTTGAGGTTAAGACTTCTGGCGTTTAGCAGCATTACCCTTAGTTTCTTGTTCCTTGTGCTGTCTATGGGGGTGGGTTTGACTTTTGAGCCTTGCCTAAAAAAGGCACTATGGGGATGGCAAGAGCCTTTGCCAATATCCGAAAGCCCAGTGGTGACAGGTGCAAGCCGTCCCTAGCGAAGCAATGTGGCTTGTCGAGCATGTCATCCCAGGCTGACAGACACTGGATCCCCTTTGAATGACACCAAAATTTTAGCCAATTGTTAAAATCGATCATTTTGTCTTTGTACTGTGGCATCATTCTAGGTGAGGGTAAGATGCTGCTCAAGGTCAGGGTCATACCAGCCTGGGCTACATGATCAGAGAGCTCCTCTATGTCTCTTTTCATGTAGTCCAGGGAGGTACATCTCAGGTCATTCACACCAGCATGTACAATGACTGAGTCATATTTGTATTTGCTTTGGAGTGAACTGAGTGCTTGCGTTATGTGGCGGATCCTAGCACCTGACAGGCAGCTCACCGTGACCTTCTCTTTATTCAGCCTGGTGAGCGGGACGTCAGTGTGTCTGACAATAGAGTCACCTATAACAAGAGTATCAGGTGTGTTATTCAGCCTTAAGGGCTGTGGCTGTTTGGCACACTGACTTTGTGGGTTATGTGTTGTGTGTGTTTTGTTTTGAGGTAGCAATTGCTTGGATGTCTGCTTTGGAGGTCTCTGTTGCTTAGGTAGATTTTTATTTAGAGCCTCCGAGTATGTTTTTGTGTATTTATGTGTTTGGTTCACTGATGTGGTGGGACTATGTGATACTGGAATTGTGTTGTGTGACGTTACCTTCTCCTCCTGACTGGTAACACCAGTTTTGAGATGAGAGAGCTCAGCCTCCAGTTTGGCTAAATAGTTGCATCTCTCACATATATTTGAACCTGTTTGAAGGAGGAGAGGGTTGTCCATGTACATGAGACAGTTGTAACATTGCCTAAAAATTCCCAAATTCACCAGCTGGACTGGAGAGGAAACCATTGACTGACCTTTGGACATGCTAGAGTAATAGAGAAACTGAATTTAAGATGGACCAATAGAGGACAGGGTAATCGTAGAGAGTATAAGAGTAGGTAGTGCTTATGGTTTAATAGTGCTAACTTGTAGGATTACTTAATTGGACCAGAGAAGGGCCTTAGAATGAGAATATGGTGTTTAAATTGAGAGATAGAGCAGTTCTAAGGGAAAAAGTGAAGAGCAGACTTTGTGGAGCCAGGAATAGTTTAAACCCAATTAGGCGGTGCTGCCCGCTGTTGCGCTATGCACAAAAACGTGCAAAACCGTGCAAAAGAGGGTTTTAAGAGAGGAAGATGAAGGAGTTTTGGAATTGACCCAAAATGGCCAATAAAACTACAGTTTCAAGTCAGTAACCACTCCCACAGGGGCAGGCAGGCTGCTCAATTTTTCACTGCCACTGATCAACAGAGAGACTTCCCTTTAGCCCAAGCAAAAAATGGCCTCACAGAAACTTACAAACAGTTCAAGAACAGCAAGCCTGTAACTGAACTTTTTTAAATTTCAGAAAAGTGGGAAAAAAGCAAGACTTTTTTTGTTTTTTTTTGTTTTTTCAGAGATAGCAGAGGTTCACAAGTATCAACAAGTTATAACAGTGCAGTAAATGACCCCACACAAGAGTGCTAGGCCAAAGACAGATAAAATGCAAGTTTTGAGAAAAAAAACTATTTTAAAAATAAGTGCAAACAGGAAATTCAGTAAACAGCTCTAGGTTGTGCTTTAAATACAGTTACTAATGCAGAAATCAAGTTTACCAAGCCAGAAAATGCTCAAAATAGGCGGCTATGCAGAAAGACTTAGCAAATAAACAGAGGAAAAATACTTAAAATCTCAAAAGTGGCTCCTTTCTTCTCTCAGTGTTTTCTCCTCTTGGTGGGTGCTTCACCAACAGCCAACAAGCCTGAAAAGATGCCAAAACCATGAGGCAACCAGGTTTTAAGAGAGGAAGATGAAGGAGTTTTGGAATTGACACAAAATGGCCAATAAAACTACAGCTTCAAGTCAGTAACCACTCCCACAGGGGCAGGCAGGCAGGCTGCTCAATGTTTTTCACTGCCACTGATCACAGAGAGACTTCCCTTTAGCCCAAGCAAAAAATGGCCTCACAGAAACTTACAAACAGTTCAAGAACAGCAAGCCTGTAACTGAACTTTTTTAAATCTCAGTAAAGTGGGAAAAAAGCAAGATTTGTTTTGTTTTTTTTAGAGATAGCAGAGGTTCACAAGCATCAACAAGTTATAACAGTGCCGTAAATGACCCCACACAAGAGTGCTTGGCCAAAGACAGATGAAATGCAAGTTTTGAGAAAAAAATGATTTTAAAAATAAGTGCAAACAGGAAATTCAGTAAACAGCTCTAGGTTGTGCTCTAAATACATTTACTAATGCAGAAATCAAGTTTAACAAGCCAGAAAATGCTCAAAATAGGCAGCTATGCTGAAAAACTTAGCAAATAAACAGAGGAAAAATACTTAAAATCTCAAAAGTGGCTCCTTTCTTCTCTCAGCATTTTCTCCTCTTGGTGGCTGCTTCACCAACAGCCAACAAGCCTGAAAAGATGCCAAAACCACGAGGCAACCGGGTTTCAAGAGAGGAAGATGAAGGAGTTTTGGAATTGACCCAAAATGGCCAATAAAACTACAGTTTCAAGTCAGTAACCACTCCCACAGGGTCAAGCAGGCTGCTCAATGTTTTTCACTGCCACTGATCACATAGAGACTTCCCTTTAGCCCAAGCAAAAAATGGCCTCACAGAAACTTACAAACAGTTCAAAAACAGCAAGCCTGTAACTGAACTTTTTTAAATCTCAGAAAAGTGGGAAAAAAGCAAGATTTGTTTTTTTTTTTTTTCAGAGATAGCAGAGGTTCACAAGTATCAACAAGTTATAACAGTGCAGTAAATGACCCCACACAAGAGTGCTAGGCCAAAGACAGATAAATTGCAAGTTTTGAGAATAAAACAATTTTAAAAATAAGTGCAAACAGGAAATTCAGTAAACAGCTCTAGGTTGTGCTCTAAATACAGTTACTAATGCAGAAATCAAGTTTAACAAGCCAGAAAATGCTCAAAATAGGCGGCTATGCAGAAAAACTTAGCAAATAAACAGAGGAAAAATACTTAAAATCTCAAAAGTGGCTCCTTTCTTCTCTCAGCGTTTTCTCCTCTTGGTGGGTGCTTCACCAACAGCCAACACTTGCACTTTTAAAGTTTGTCCTGTTTGTTGCATTTACCTGTTGAGGCTACACACTCAAGTGCGCTAGCCTGTGTTACATATTTATTGCATTTTCCTGCTGTTTATTTCCAAAAAAAGAAAAAAAAAAAAAACATTATCCTTGTTTTCTGCCTTTCCTGACCTAGAGTAGTCCAAATACAGGCTTTGCTGTATTCTGGACTTTTGGAAAGTTCCTGTGTTGCCCATTTCCTTTCTTGGATAAAAGGAGGCTTCTTTGTTCACCAGTGGGAGTGGGGAGCTTAGAGCAGCCTATCTATCCCTGGAGGAGTGTTCCCAGCACAAGAATCTGATAGTCTATTGGCCGTTTTGGGCCAATTTCTAGCTCTTTCAAGTCCCCCTGTATAAAACCCACTTTGGCACGGTTTTTGCACTTGTTACTACTCAGCCAAGCTCCTCGTGATCCTGCAGAGTGGTGCTAGCAGCAGAGAGGCTAAAAGAGTGACTGCTTACCTAATAAAAGTGTTTTTTTCCTGCTACTACCTGGGTGACTGTCCGATCTAGCTAAATAGCAAGTATTTCTGCTCCTTTAACTGTTTTGAACTGTTTAAAGTTGTTTTTGCACCTGCACTTTTAAAGTTTGTCCTGTTTGTTGCATTTACCTGTTGAGGCTACACACTCAAGTGCGCTACCCTGTGTTATATATTTATTGCATTTTCCTGCTGTTTATTTCCAAAAATAGAAAAAAACAAAAAAATTATCCTTGTTTCCTGCCTTTCCTGACCTAGAGAAGTCCAAATACAGGCTTTGCTGTATTCTGGACTTTTGGAAAGTTCCTGTGTTGCCCCTTTTCCTTTCTTGGATAAAAGGAGGCTTCTTTGTTCACCAGTGGGAGTGGGGAGCTTAGAGCAGCCTATCTATCCCTGGAGGAGTGTTCCCAGCACAAAAATCTGGTAGTCTATTGGCTGTTTTAGTCCAATTTCTAGCTCTTTCAAGTCCCCCTGTATAAAACCCGCTTTGGAGCGGCTTTGCGCGATTTTGCTCATAGCACAGCATCGGGCAGCGCCGCTTAACCATTCTCGGCTCCACAAAGTCTGCTCTTCACTTTTTCCCTTAGAACTGCTCTAGTTCTCATAATAAACACCATGTTCCTACTCTAAAGCCTGGCACTTGCTCACTAAAGCAATTATATAAGTCAACACTAAATAATTAAAAGCACTACACCCTCACAAACTCCCCTTGAGTACCTTACTCCCCATTGGCCCTTTGTTTTTCAATTTTAAAGGCTTTCTCTGTACTATTCTAGCATGTCCAAAGGTCAGTTGGCAGTAGCCTCTCCTGTCCAGCTGGTGAATCTAGGAATCTTGAGGCAATGTTACAACTGCCTCATGTACACAGACAACCCTCTCCTCCTGCCAACAAGTTCCAACATATGTGACAGATGCAACCATATAGCCAAACTGGAGGCTCAGCTCTCTTAACTCAGTACTGGCATAAACAGTCAGGAGGAGAAGGTATCCACACACACTACAATTCCAGTCTCACATAGACCTACCATGACAGCAAACCAAACACATAAACACACAAAAACATACTCGGAGGCTCTAAATAAAAATCTGGCTAAGTAGCAGAGACCTCCAAAGCAGACACCCAAGCAACCGCTACCCCAAAACAAAACACGTGCAACACAGTTCACAAAGCCAGTGTGCCGAACAGTCACAATGCTTAAGGCTAAACAACACACCTGATACTCTTGTAATAGGTGATTCTATCGTCAGGCACACTGACATCCCGCTCACCAGGTTGAACAAGGAGAAGGTCACGGTGAGCTGCCTGTCGGGCGCTAGGATCTGCCACATAACACAAGCACTCAGGTCATTCCAAGGCAAGTACAAATATGACTCAGTCATTGTCCATGCTGGTGTGAATGTCCTGAGACGTACCTCCCTGGACTACATGAAAAGAGAGATAGAGGAGCTCTCTGAGCATGTAGCTCAAGCCGGTATGACCCTGACCTTGAGTAGCATCTTACCCTCACCAAGAATGATGCCACAATATGAAGACAAGATGATCAATTTCAACAATTGGCTTAAGTATTGGTGTCATTCAAAGGGGATCCAATGCCTGTCAGTCTGGGATGGCATGCTCGACAAGCCACGCTGCTTCGCTAGGGACGGCTTGCACCTGTCACCCCTGGGCTTTTGGATATTGGCAAAGGCTCTTGCCACCCCCATAGTGCCTTTTTTAGGCAAGGCTCAAAAGGCAAACCCACCTCCATAGGTATCACAAGGGATAAGAAATTAAGAGTAATGCTACTCAACGCCAGAAGTCTAAACCTCAAGATGCACACACTCGAAACTCTCCTTAGCATGGAGAACATCGATATCTGTGCAGTAAAAGAAACCTGGTTCAAGGCTCCCGAGAGCACCCCAGCACTGCCAAATTATACCTCATACCATGCTTTTCAGCCCCAAAACTCGGACCGAACCACAAAAGGAGGGAGAGTATCAATATTCATCAAAGATACCCACACCTCCAGGTTGGTGGCACAGCACGAAGCATCGGAGACTATCCGTGTGCAGCTAACAGTGGGAAAAACTGCCTTCCAGTTTATAGCCTGCTACAGACCATCCTCCCAAACCCAGGAACCCCACTCGGCTTTCCTAAGAACACTGGAAAATATGAAGGTCTCCAAACACCATTTTATTGGGCGACTTCAACTACCCAAATATAGACTGGGAGCATTACACTAGCTCCAACACCCTAGCCCAAAGGTTTCTAGAATTTATAAACTCAAATGCTATGGAACAACTTGTGACCACTCCCACAAGAGGGGAAAACATACTGGACCTGATCATCACCAACATGGGGACTCTATGCTTTAGACCAGAAGTGTATCCCTCACTGGTAAGATCAGACCATAAATTAATCTCACTGGAACATCCCGACCCCACCCCCTGCCCAGAAAACCACAGTGAAAAACTTCTCGAAAGCAAACTTCACACTACTCAAACAAAGCCCCCGGGCCTGTGGAAAATACGGCCCAGACCGCAGAATCCTTTATAAACGCATTCTATGAACACCTTCAGGAATGCATGGATCGTGCAATCCCAAATAAAACTAAGACCCAATCCCCCAAAAGCAGGCGTCCTGTCTGGTGGACCCCAGCCATAAACAAACTATACAATAGAAGAAAAAAGTTACTACACGATAGGGCAAAATCCCAAAAAGGGAAGGCATCTCTGATCAGTATTAGCAAAAAACTACGAGCACTCATAAAATCATCTAAGGCCAGCTTCGAGAGAAAAATTGCACAGGACACTAAAGATAATGACAAAGCTTTCTTTAGTTATGTTAGGAACCTGGGTGGGAATTCCCAGATATGCTCAGAATTAGTCCAAAATGACAGAAAATACACTGAACCCACAGACATTGCCAACATCCTGGCCGACAGGTTCAGCGCAAACCCCCCCCCACCAAAAGAGCAAATATCTATTCTAGCAGAGTGCTGCCCCCCTGACATCTCAGATGCTCAGGTAAAAACCGCCCTCTCCAAAGCAAAAAACACAGCATCAATGGGACCAGACGGTGTCCCGGGCTGCGTCTTACATGAACTCCAAGATAAGCTGAACCCAAACATAAAGCTACTGTTCAATCTCAGCCTTGCTACAGGATATGTACCCAAAGAGTAGTGTACAACAACAGTGGTCCCTATCCACAAAGGTGGTGCCTCAACGGTTCCTGGAAACTATCGTCCCATAAGCCTGACTAGCTTGGTCTGCAAAGCTATGGAAAGGATCATCATGGAACTCATAAATAAAGATATTGGGGACCTACAGACACTGGATTCTACCCAGTTCGGCTTTGTTAAGGGCAGATCCTGCCTCTTAAACCTGGTCGATTTCTTTGAAACAGTTACCAAGGCCATTGACAAGGGGAAGGTGGTCCACACAGCCTACCTGGACCTCGCAAAAACCTTCGATACAATACCCCACTCGGACATCATAGATAAGTTATCCAGCTTAAATATAAATCCCTATTTCACTAGATGGGTTGCAAACTTGCTCAAGGACAGAACCCACATGGTTAGAATTGCTGGAGCCATGTCAGACTCCAAATCAGTTACAAATGGCATCCCACAAGGCTCAGTCCTGGGTCCGCTCTTGTTCGGTATATATTTCTCGGAGGTACAGGCCAACACGGAAGGACTGTGACTGACCAAGTTCGCAGATGACTGCAAACTGGGCGCCATAATCAACTATTCAGCTGACACAAGCATCCTCCAAAAGGGTCTCATAGAAACAGACAACTGGTGCCAGAGCCATGGCCTCAAGCTAAACGCCAAAAAGTGTACAGTCATCCCCTTTGGCAAAAACAAAGTGCCCACAAATTACCACATATGTGGTAATCCATTAAGTACGGAAGAAGTAATTAGGGACCTGGGGACCCAAGTTGATAGCAATCTCTCATTTGACAACCACGTGGCCAACGTGGTTAGAAACACATTCTATATAGCCCACCTAATCATGAAGAGATTTACATCCAGATCAGGGGAGGTCATTGTGCCTCTTTACTCATCCCTCATCAGGCCCATAATTGAGTACAATGCCCCTTTTGGGATGTACCTTACCAGACACCTGCAGCAACTGGAAAGACCCCAAAAGTACCTCACCAAGAGGATCAAAGGGCTCAAACAGATGCCATATGCTGCCCGGTTAAAGAAACTCCAGCTCTACTTGGTTGCATACCGCCTGCTTAGAGGCAATTTGTGCCTGACGTATAAAGCCATGTCCAACCCGGAATTAATGGACATGCTGCACCTCAGAAAATCCAAATCCCATTGAGCTACATGCTTGAGGGACTTGAACCTCAGCACAGAAATAAATAGGACATGCTGGAGGGACAGATTCATAACCCAGAGGCCCCCTTCACTCTGGATTAAAATCCCAGTCCAAGTTAGGCAGAGTCCCTCACTGAATCTCTTCAAGAGGAATCTTGATGAGTGGATGGGAGATCATAGGTTTACTCCGGGTATCACTTCTTTGTCACTGTTAGACAGAGGCACAGTAAACTAAACCTCGAAAAAGGGCATAGTAAAATTCATTTAAATGGGTGGTGAAAGCCAAACACACTCTGGCTAGGCTTACAAATGCCCTAGGGCAAATAGCCTAGTATGAACCTATGAACCTATGAACTAGACTTCTGTCTGATGAATAACTTAATAGTAGCCAACACATGGTTCAGAAAGAGAGACAGTCACAAGATCATATACAAGACTGGCCAACATGCAACTCAGGTAGACTTCCTCCTAGTAAGAAAAGGGCACTGGGGTAGAATCAGTTACTGCAAAGTCATCCCTAGCAAATCAGTTGAACCACAGTATAAACCACTGATTGCCACAATCAGCTGCAACCAATGGTCATGGCTGTAAGGTCAACAGGGACCAGGATGCAGACCTGGAAGTTGGCTGGAGAGAAAGTACAATTCAAGGAATTACTTAGGGCTCTAGCACCCCAAGAAGAGAGCGAAATAGGTAGAGTTGAAGAAGAATGTCAGCATCTCAAAACAGCATGTGTGAGGACTACAGAACAGATATGTGGCCAAACTAGGTATACAAATAAGGTACACAAGGAAAGCTGGTGGTGGAATGCAGAAGTCCAAGAAGTCATGAAGAGAAAGGAGGCAGGAAATGATGGGAGATGGAAAAAGACCAGGCTAGGAAGGAATACTGGTTGGCTATCAAAGAAGCTATGAAAAGAGTTGCAATAGCAAAGAACAGGCCATCACAGGCACTCTAGTATCTTCTGGAAAGTGACTCAGTAGCTGCACAAAGAAACTATGCTAGGTTGAAAGGCAAAAAGAGAAAGATAAAGAAAAAAGTCAGGTACCCTTTATAAAGGACGCCAGCAGCAACCTGCTCACCAGTCCACAGGACGTTAAAGGCAGATGGAAGAAGTACTTCCAGCAGATTCTGAAAGAAGAAAACCCCATAGAAGTTGTACTGCCCCAGGCACAGCTTATGATAAGAGAAGAAAATGATCCCACTCTAGGAGAAGTAAGAATAGCAGGGAGGAAAATGAAGTCAGAGAAAGTAGCAGGATCTGATGAGGCCACAGCAGGGATGAGAAAGATACTGGGTGAGATAAGGGACAAATGGCTTCTGAGAGTATTCATAGCAGTGTCGAGGGAAAGGCGTATCCCAGCTGGCTGGAGAATAAGCATACTTATGCCACTGTACAAAAACAAAAGGGACATCCACAACTGTGGGCAATATAGAAGTATCAAATTCTTGTCACATTGTATGAAAGTTCTGGAAAGGGCGACTGATAAATGGATACGTAGAATAGCAAAAAGTAAGATGGGAGATATGCAGTTCAGATTCAGATCACGATGCCGCACAATTGACCTGATGTTTGCAGTGAGACAGGTAGCTGAGAAGAAATTAGAGATGAGAAAACAGACCAACTGGGTATTCTTGGACTTGGGGAAAGCATATGACAATTTCTCAAGAATTTTGAAGGCCTTGTTGTGTCTAATAATGGTGGCTGCCAAAAAAGCAATTACTGGAAAATGGAAATGAAAATCTAAATATCCAACTAGCTCCATGGGTAGAGTTACAGTCTTATGTGTAGTAGATCCTGGGTTTGAGTCCATAACCAGCAGAATATGTCTGTAAATGAATGTACTGTTTTAGGGTGGGAGGATGGTATTATTTATTTATTTTATTATTTATTGACATTTGTTTACTGGGAAAGTCCACTGGGCAGAAAAGAGCCCATTTTCAGTGGAGGCTCGGGAGAAAAGCTCCAATGTGCACAGCAATCAATCAAAGCAATAACAGTACAATATAGTTACAACAGGAAGTCATAATATTTACAAGAGTTGCTGCAGTTTGGCAAAAGAAAAACATGCTACAATAAGACAAAAGTAAGTAAATTCAAGCTATATACAAAATAAGCAAGTTCAAACAGTAAAAGCGTACAAGGAAAATCAATTTAATTTGAGATAGGTTGTCAGTTTGAGTGTGGAGGACATGTAGAATCTATATCAGATAATAAGTACACGGGGAAGATAAGATGGCATAGAAAATACAAGTAGACAGGAGCTACTAGAGGTTAAAGTTAGTAATTGGTATGCTTAAAGTGAAGGATAAAAGGATTAGTAATGGTTGGTATGGTGTCAGCAACAGTTCAAGTGGAGGAAGTGTGTGTTTTAGGTGTTTAAATAGTTAAGAAAAGCAGTACTGGGTCTGAGTTGCGGAGAAGAGAGTTATGTGATAGCATTAGACATAGTGGAGCAGTTGCAAATCCAATTGGAGAGAAGGTGCTTGTGTAGGCCTGCTTTAAATTTAATGGGATGTTGTTCAGAATGGAAAGAGGAGGGGAGATTGTTCCAAATTCTGGCAATAGTCCAGGAGTATGGGTTTACCTGCAGGTAGGTTAGGTTTATGAACCTGTAGTAGGTTTTGATTTTCTGGTCATAATGACCTAGAAGGGGAGTAAAGTGAGAATAAGGAGATGAGTGCAGGGCAGTCTTGAGGCTTGAAAATAAGTCTGTGTGAGGTAGTTAGTTGTTGGTGTTTATTAGGTAATGTGGGAATTCAAGCTATTTGAGATTTCTTAAGGCTATACAGTGAAGGGTTGAATGATGACAGTGGCAAATTTGGCAATCTTGTTGTAGCAGGACTCTAGTTTTAGATTCACGGAGAACTGCAGAGTAGTCAATAAGGGAGCACCATAGATCTGAGAGGGAAGTAGCTAGGAGTGGGCTACGGCTTCTTTAGTTGAAAGGGAGAAGAATTTGTTGTTCCTGCAGAGAAGACAAGTTTTCTGTGGGTTTTTGAGATAACTGAATATGTAAATCAAATTTTAGATTGTCGTCTATTATGACTCTTAAAGTTTCGTACTAGCTACAATTTCAATTTTTATTTAATTTAATGAGAGAATGTTAAACTCTCGTATATTGATAGTGCTATTTCTTTTAGGGGTGAACAGCATAAGTTTGCTTTTTTTTTTGGCATTTAAGGAAAGATGATTTTTGTGGAGCCAAGATTCAACAGTAGAGAAAGTTATTTGGGTCATTTGTTGTAAGCTACTGAGGTTGGGTGCAGAGCAGACTATTGCTGAGTCATCTGCATGTTGGACTAGGGAGGTTTGTGGCATAGATTGGTAAAGGTTGTTTATGAATAGGTTAAATAGAAGGGGGACCAAGGATTGAACCTTGTGGGATGCCGGTGGACTGGGAGGGCAGCCCTATGGAAGAAAGTTGAGAGAGGATAGAGTGGGATATAGTGTCAAATGCTTTAGATAGATCTAAAGGTAAAGTATTTTCCTTACAGACACAAGGAACAAGGTTTGATTTTAACATGGGGTAACTGGCTAGGCTTAAAGTGGCCAAAAAGGGCAGCTAGCCTAGTATTAATCTATGAACCTATGACCCTATAAACCAACTATACCGGAAGCAGTGAATATAGTAACAGAGATAAAACAACTGGAACTGAGATCTTTAGAAAAGGATAGGAGCAAATTACATAGGAAAAAATGGGAATTGTGGGAACAATATATACAAGGGAGGAATGAGGCCTAAAAGGGACCATGACTTAAATGAGCTATGTAATGTTTGAGTGAGAAAGACTGAGTAGATAATAAGTGATGCATAATGTTTGCAGCTGGGCGTGTTTCAGTATGGTTTGTGACGTAAAATGCTTACAACCATACCTCTCAACCTAGAAACATCAAAAATCTGGACAAAGGCCCATGAAAAATACATAAAATCCATATGCTGATTAACATAAAATGTGCATGCATAATTATCTAACCCCAACCCCTCCAATGGAATTGTGGGATACCAACTTTGAAACGCAAACTGAAGAACAGACAACCAAAATATGGCCCCAGACCCTTTAGTAAATGGTAACCATTTTTTTGAAATGTGTAGCAATGATGTTTACTGGGAAGGGAGAAGATGATGAACCTTAGGATTTTGTTTTTGGTGGCTTGCAGTATGTGAGTTTTGAGGTAAAAGTAGTGCATTTAATGGTAGGCAATATTCTAATCTTAGCAAAAGAATATTATACTTTTCTAGGACCTCCAAAAGTCATTCCCTGTGGCTTACTGATCAGTGGCATAGCTTGAGTTTGTGCTGCCTGGGGCTGTCTTTGTGTTTGCCTCCCCCCTCAAAAAATCATGGTTGAATGGGGCCCCCCATACACACCCCTTCCCCCTGCAGCCATTCCAATGTCCCATTACTTGGCTATTTCACCCCATTTACCATAAACACTGTAATGCACATACTGCTTTGCTTCTACGATGAGTATTTGGATTTCATTTAAAACTTTTATTTTACATTTTATGGCACAAACACTAATACACATATGCTAAACAAAGCAATACAGTCTCACAATGAAAATAGACTTAGCATTAAAACTTCTCTGCCCTTGAAACTCACACTCATTGAAACAACATTGAAACCCACATTCAAAGAAAATGTATCTGGCCAGTGGTGGATAAAGATTATCTTTGGACTGTTTTCAAATCATAGGCCCCTTGTACACGCAACATACATGTGTTCTTTGATACACCTTCCTGATTGTATTAAATTACATTCCTTGTATAATACAGCCCACTTGTCAGAGTGTGTTTTAAATGTATTGTTCTGAACATTTTTTCAGTAAGCAATGAAACAAAATGCATGAACCAATAATGACAAAACTGCCCAATTCAGAACATTTCTATCATAAAAGTCTACTCAAACTTCTACAGTCTACCAGTATCAGTAAATATGCACAATCACTGCAGAGGTAAACGTCATCTAAATAATTCCACATTAAAGAGATCTGCAAGATCTGTAACTAATGAAGAGGTTGCTGCTAGCAAACAACCTTATATTTCATTGTTTCATCTGCAAATAAAGTGCCTGTTGCCCTTGAGGAATAAATTGCCTATGTTACATTAAAAAAATGATAAGCTAGTAATATTGCACTAGGGAATGAATGGCAAATGGATAACAGGTTCATAGTTACTAGGTATCTGTGCCAAAGAGGACATTCTCAGGACTGCTGCATCCACCTACTTAAAAATACAACACAGCACAGCAACAGCAATCGATCTGCATACTGTGGGAGTAGAATCCACAGCCTTCTTCATTAAAAACAAGTATTCTACTTGTTATGCTACTAACACAAACAGACTTGGCATAAGCAGCACTAAACTCCTCCCCCTGATGAACTATGCAGCACAAGAAATCTGGAAAAAGCTAAAATGTATTGGGGGGGGGGGGCGGAGACGACAAAGGTGCAAAATCAGTGACACATTTTAAACATTGCTTGTATACTCTTAGAAAAGCTGGTAGAATAAAATGTTTTTGTGTTACCATGCTTTTCCTGAAATATAGGAAGACTGAAACTTAAAAGGCTATCATTATTTAATGAATTCAGTTCTCACTGATTTGCCAGAAAACCACAAATTTTAAGAGGAACAGACCAAACGTATGAGCCAAACATTTCAGACATTCTGTAAAACTTTGGACAGTTGAGAACTATGGTTAACACCTTGAATCACAAGTGGTGGTAGAAAGAGTATAGAGTTTAGACTCTTGCTCCTTGTACCTAAGGTACAGGATTTGAGTCTGAGTAACTCTAACCAGCAGTTATACCTAACTGGAGCATTTTCACACACACACACACACACACACGCGCACACACACACACACACACACACACACACACACACACACACACACACACACACACACACACACACACACACACACACACACACACACATAATGCCTGCAAGTAAATCACACACAGCAGCTCAAGTAAATAAATGCAATGCCTGCAAGTAAATAAATATAATGCCTGCAAGTTCCGTTAGCTCACTAAAGCAAATGTAATGCCTGCAAGTCCATTGGCGTTAAATCTAATGTTAAGTAAATCATGCACACTATTGGTATTAAGTCTAAATGTAAAGCAGCAGCTCAGGTTAAGTAAATCACACACAGCAGCTCACCAAAGTAAATGTAATGCCTGCAAGTCCATTGGCGTTAAATCTAATGTTAAGTAAATCATGCACACTACTGGTGTCAAGTCTAAATGTAAAGCAGCAGCTCAGGTTAAGTAAATCAGACATAGCAGCTCACCAAAGTAAATGTAATGTCTGCAAGTCCATTGGCGTTAAGTAAATCACACATAACAGCTCACCAAAGTAAATGTAATGCCTGCAAGTTCCATTGGCGTTAAGTCTAAATGTAAGGCGTTAAGTCTAAATGTAAAGTAGTAGCTCAGGTAAAGTTAAATAAATCACACACATCAGCTCAGCCAAGTTTCTCTAAATGTAACACAGCACATAGCAGCTGTTTATACTGCCCTTAAGTACATAGCAGTCATTAACCAGTAAATGTAATCACACACCTGCCATTAACTATATCACACACACACAAAGTTAAGCACATAGCCCACAGTTAAGTAAATGTAATTCCTGCCATTTCACTAACACTAGCACATATAAGCTCTAAATGTAGCATATAAGTTTCCAGTTTTTACCTGGAGGTAGTAGCAGGAGAGGAAAGATGTGCTGAAGTGGGAGAGGAAAGATGTGCTTGAAGTAAATTGGCTGGGCAGCCTCGTAGGTCTGATGTCATCATGCATGCCCTGCATGTGATGAAGTCAGGATTAAAAAAAACTTAAAAAAAAAAACAAACAGGAGGAAATTTGGAAATTAAAAGCCACTTGGGGATTTATGGCACCCCAATATTTTGTCCTCAAAATTGGTAGTTACAGAGGAATTTGGTATGGTTGAGAGGTATGCTTGTGATTAGGATTGTTTTGGTGTGGTTTGTTTTCATTTCTATAAATGTATGATGTTTCTTGTTTAAAAAAGCAGGAATTGAATAATTTATGTAATATCGCTTAGGTTATATGATATATAGCAATATATGTGAAGTATAATGTTTGTTATGTTAATATAGTTTGGTTACTTTTGTATCAGTATACATTTGCCTATGTCACAAGTGATATTTCAATAAAGGTGTTTGAAAAAAAAATAGAAAGCTGATTTGGGCAGTACTGCAGTAGTTTTAAGTCCCAGAAACATTGGTGGAATTAGTGCAGGCTATGTACAAGGATCCAATGACTAAAGTACGAAAGTGTTCTGTCTGACGGAGGGGTTCCCAGTGAGAGTGAGTGTGCACCAGGGTTCAGCTCTGAGCCCACTGCTGTTCATACTGGTGATGGACTACATTAGCAAACAGGTTGGTGGGGACATATCAAAAAAGTTGTTGTATGCAAATGATGAGGCATAACAGGCAGACCATAAGCAAAAACATCAGTGAAGCATAAAGGAATGGAATGCATAACTGAAGGTACATTGGGTGAAACTAAGTACAGATAAGACAGTGGTAATGTTAGCAAATTGGGGAAATCAAAAGAAGCTGAGAATTGAGATGGAAGGGAAGATAGTGCAACAGTTTAATAGTTTCAAGTATCTGGGAGGGTTGGTTGAGGAGAAGGGAAGACTGAAGGAAGAGGTCAAAGCTAGAATCAGAGGGGCTGCAGCCAACTGGCATAGAGTATCAGGAGTAGTGTATGACAGAAGAATGCCAATGAAGCTGAAAAGTAACATGTACACAACAATGGTGTGACCAGTACAACTGTATGGTATAGAAACCTGGGCAGTAGAGGCAGAACAGATGAGGAAGCTAGAGGTGATAGAAATGAAGTGCCGGAGAAGGGTGGTAGGATGCACACAATGGAACAGATGAAGAAATGAGGACATAAAAGCAGAAGCCAAAGTAGCTCCAAAGAGAACAGATCATGAAGTTTCAGGCACATGTGCAAAAAAGCAGAAGACAATCTAATGAAGAAGTTTTGGGATAGACAGGAAGAAACAAAAGCACCCAGCAAAGAGGTGGATGGATTGTATAAGAGAAGATCTGTGACAGTCAGGCATGAGTGTCGAAGAAGGGAGAAGTGTGGCATTGAATCGAGAGAGATGGCAACAGTTAACACAACACCCCAACCCTATGTAGAAAATGGGAAAAGGGAGTGGATGATGATGATGATGCTAGGAGTGTAAACAAAAAATTGACTCCCTAGAAGCTCTGTTCACCCTATAGAATGCTGCCATCTGTGCAGTCACTGAGACATGATTTAAAGCTGCTGACAGCACATTGACAGTGCAAGGTTATAATGCCTTCCACACATTTAAACCAGTAATTACACAGACAGGGACTAAAAAATAAATATTCTAAAATAAATATACCTCAAGGCTGGTCAAACAGGACAATGCACTTGAGCTTCTCCATGTTTAAATCATCATAGACAAAATCCAATACCACTTCCTTGTAAGCTATAGGTCACTCTCTATGACCCAGGAAATGCATACCATGTTCATAGGTTCATAGGTTGGTACTAGGCTATCAGCCCTAGGGCCTATACAAGCCTAGCCATAACAATTCCCTGGCTATTTCTTCCCACACTATTTACTTTCCTGGACCCCTGTCTAGCAGGGCGACTGGCATGATCCCTGGGGTGAATTTCCCTTTTCCCATCCAATCGTCAAGGTTCCTTTTGAAGAGGGCCAAAGAGGCACTCTGCTTGACATGTATGGGCAATCTATTCCAGAGTCTGGGGAGTCTCTGGGTCAGGAACCTATCCCTCCAGCATGTTTTGTTTATTGTGATGACAAGGTTTAGATCCCTGGAGCATGTGGCTCTGAGGGATTGGGATTTCTTTAAGTGTAGCATGTCCAACAGCTCTGGGTGACATGGCCTTGTATGTTAAACGGAGATCGCCTCTGACTGGACGATATGCGACAGAGTATATCTGGAGATTTTTAAGGCGGTCAGCATAGGGCATCTGCTTTAGGCCTGTGATTCTTTTAGTGAGGTATTTCTGCGTCCTTTCCAGCTGTTGCAGATGTCTTGAGAGTTATATACCAAACGGGGCGTTGTATTCTATAATGGGTCTAATGAGGGATGAATACAGTTGGACAATGACCTCCATTTTCTGGATGAAAAGCCCTTAGTGATGAGGTGTGCCACATAGAAGGATTTCCTGACTGTTGTGGCGATGTGGCTATCAAAGGTGAGACCACTGTCCACCTGTGTCCCTAAGTCTCTTATCACACTTTCAGTGTTTAGTGTACTGCCACCTATATGGTAATTCACAAATACATGTTTTTTTCCCAAAGGGGATAACTATACATTTCTTGGCATTGAGCTTGAGCCCATGGCTCTGGCACCAAGCATCTGTTTCTGTAAGGCCCTTTTGTAGAGTATCCACATCATTTGGGGATTCAGTAATGGCTCTCAGTTTGCAGTCATCTGCGAACTTTGTTAGCCAGAGTCCCTTAGTGTTGGCTTCTACTTCAGAGAAGTAGATGCCAAACAAGAGCGGTCCCAGGACTGAACCCTGAGGTACTCCACTTGTCACTTGTCTGGAGCTGGAATTGGAGTCGGCTACTTTTACAGTGTGGGTTCTATCAGTAAGCCAGTTAGCAACCCATTGGGTGATGTAGGGATTAATGCCCAGCTTAGTAAGTTTATCTATGATTCCAGAGTGGGGGATGGTGTCAAAGGCCTTGGCAAGGTCTAGATAGGCTGTGTGGATCACCTTAGCCTTGTCCATGGCTCTGGAGACTGATTCGAAGAAGTCAATCAGATTCAGGAGACAAGATCGGCCCTTCACGAACCTAAGCTGGGTGGGGTCCAGCGTCTGAAGGTTGCCAATGTCTTTGTTTATAAGTTCCATGATAATACGCTCCATGGCCTTGCAGATAAGGCTTGTCAGACTGATGGGATGGTAGTTTCCGGGATCCAAGGTGGATCCCCCCTTGTGGAGTGGGATAACTGTAGCTCTGCACCACTCAGTGGGCACGAAACCTGAGGTGAGGCTATGATTAAACATGACACTTAGGCGAGGTGCCAGTTCATATTGTAGTTCATGTAGTACACAGCCCGGAATGTCACTTGGTCCCATGGATGCTGTATTCTTAGCTTTGGAGAGTGCGTTTTTTACCTGTGTGGCCGTTATTACCGGAATTTGGCACTCTTCCAGTATTGAGATGGGCCATTTAGGGCATGAGAGGGGGCTGAAGTTGGCATTGAATAGATCTGCCAGTATATTGGCAATATCCTTGGGATCAGTATATTTAATGCCATTCTGTTTTAGCTCAGAGCAGATCAGAGCATTGCCATTTAGATTCTTGACATAGTTATAGAATGCCTTGTGGTTGTCTTTGGAATCTTTGGCAATTTTATTTTCGTAACTAGCTTTGGAGGATTTTATGAGGGATCTCAGTTTCTTACTAAGGTTGGTAAGGGAGTTTTTTGCATCCTGGGATTTTTCTCTTTTCTGCAACAGTTTCTTCCTTTTGTTGTAAAGTTTGTTTATGGCAGGAGACCACCAGATTGGCTTCCTTTTTTGGATGAGAGCATCTTGGTTCTATTTGGGATGGCACGATTCATGCATAAGTGGATGTGCTTGTACAGTGCCGTAGTGTAGGATTCAGCAGTAACTTTCAATTCCCGTCTGCATGGGTGTCATGAAGTTTATCACTTCTGACTTGAGTAGCATGAAGTTGGCTTTGGAGAAGTTTTTTTATGGAGGTTTTCTTACTGGGGGTGTGGGGGTGTGTGGATGTTAAGGGTGATTAGCTTATGGTCAGACCTGGCTAACGAGGGGGTGACCATAGGTGTGGAGCATCGATTTTCCATGTTGGTAATGACCAGGTCTAGGATATTGGAGCCCCTGGTGGGACTATGGATTAGTTTATCCAGGGCATTGGAATTTATGAATCCCAAGAACCGTTGGGCAAAGGTGTTGGTACATGAGTATTTTTCCCAGTTAATGGCAGGGTAGTTAAAATCACCCAGTATTAGGGTGTTTGGTTCTATCTTAATATTTTCCAGTATGTTTAGAAAGGTGTAGTGAGAATCTTGGGGTATGGTGGGGGATGTGTTGGTGGGGGATGTGCTAAGGCTAACCACCTGCTATTAAATGATAACCTGGAAAAATTTCAAGCCCTCACATACTCTGAGAACACTGCTGCCAAAGGAGAATAGTTCACAGAAACCCTATACAAGCATATTAATAGCTGCACAGAGGCAGCTGTACCCACTCTGAAGAAGTACAGAACTAATTTAAAAAACAAGCCACTCTGGTGAAATCACAAGATCAATAGACTGTATCACAGAAGGAAGAAAATCATGGCAAAAATAAGGAAGTGCAGCACTTGGCAGGATAAAAGCATCTCATCAAACTAAACAAACAACTCAGAGCACAAATAAAGTCTACCAAAGTACATTTTGTGGTAAGTTTGGCCTTCCAGGCCAAGGACAACCACAAGGCATTCTTTAGCTATGTCCACAACCTTAAAGGCAATATGCAATTGTGTGCAGAGCTCATTGTAAATGGAGCCACCTATACTAAGCCAGAGTATATAGAAAACCTAATGGCTGACAAATTTAGCTCCAGCTTTCCCCCTCAATCTTCATTCAGTAAATGTCATCAAATATAACTCCCCGTGCTATCACCAGGGAACAAGTCCTTAAAGTTCTCTCTAAGGCCAAGAACACTGCATCACTGGCCAGGCAATATCTCAGGATGTCTGCTAGATATCATGAAACATGACTTATCAGGCCCCCTGGAATTGCTTTTTAACTGTAGCCTCTAAGTAACAGTCATCCCTCTGAACAAAGGTGGGCCATCTACAGACCCTGGAAACTATACATCCATTGGTCTCATTCATCTCATATGCAAAGCCATGGAAATGATTATCATGGAAATGATTAATAATGATATAGTAAACCTTCTGACACTAGACCCAACCCAATTTGGTTTCATCAAGGGCAGATCATGCCTAATCAACCTGATGGATTTCTTTGACAAGGTCACCAAAGTAATGGATGAGGGCAAAATGGTCCACATTGCATACCTTGACCTGGCCAAGACATTTGACACAATACTCTACTTGGGCATTGTTGATAAACTCATGAGGTTAGGTACAAACCATAAAATTACCAGATGGATAGCCAACTGGCTGATAGACAGGACCCTGGAAGTTAAAACTGGGGAGTCCCCCCTCTGTAAAGAGATCAGTCACAAGTGGAGTCCCTCATTGATTAGTCCTGTGACTGCTCCTTTTTGGCATTCACTTCTCTGAAGTCAAGGCCAATGTCAATGGCCTCTGACTGACTAAATTTGCAGATGACTGCAAATTAGGGAGCTGTTATTGAATCCCACACTGGCACATGTTTTCCCTGGGAATGGCTGACACAGTCAAACAACTGGTGTCAGAGCAATGGACTCTAAAACTAAATGCCAAGAAATGCATAACAGTGCCCTTTGGGAAGTCATCCACCCTTTGTAACTATCATATTGAGAACATACCCCTTCGAGTGGACCCAGTTGTCAGGGACCTAGGGACACACATAGACAGTAATCTAGCTTTTGTCATCATGTGTCTATAGTAGTGAAGAAATAATTCTATGCTGCATAACATATAAATAAAAGTATGTCATCTAGGTCCAAGGAACACATTGTTCCATTGTATTCAGCATTCATCAGACCTATCACTGAGTACAGTGCCCCCTTTGGTATGTACCTAACCAGGCATGCCCAACAACTGGAATGTCCACAGAAGTTCCTCACTAAAAAAATACAGGGTGTAAGCAAAATGTCCTATGCAGACCACCTCAATGCCCCATCCCTGTATTCTGTCTCCTACAAATTGAGGGGAGATTTATGCCTGGCATACAGGGCATTGTCAGACCCCACTCTGATGGACCTCCTGCATATCTGCAAAAAAAACAGCACCAGAATTACCCATTCTAAAGACATAAACCTTGCCTGTGATATAAATAGGACCTGGTGCAGAGACATGTATGCATCCCAGAGGCTACCCCATCTCTGGAACAGGCTCCCCATACATGTGAAACAGAGTTCTTTCACATGTAACTTGGACAATTGCATGGGGAACAGAAAATCCATCCCTGGTTTGGCATCTATGTCTCTGATGAACACAAGCAGCCTGTAAATGGTTAATCTCCCAGGAACCTGCTTGTATCTCCCAAGCCCCTGCTTACACTTATCAATGGTGCCAGAACTTATCAGAGATTTGGAATACATGGCTAAGTTTAAAAAGGCCCTTGTGGTCAATAGCCTAGTAAACATCTATGAACCTATTAGGAATCTCTGAGGTTTTTCAATTTGTTACATCTAGTCAGATATATGCCAACGATTGTGTTATATTTTATAATGGGTCTAACCAGATAAGAATATAGGGGAACAATAACTTCTCTGGTTTTAGAACAGATGCCTTGGGTAATTAGTTGTGAAATATAGAAGGTTTTTCTGACTATTGTTACTACATGGTGATCAAATGAGAGACAGCAATCGACCTATATGCCTTTGTCCCTGATCACTGTCTCACTAGGTAATGTGGTGTTATTGATGCAATAGGATGTATGGTGTCAGTATCATTTGTTTACTCAAAAACTACTCCCTCTTTACAATCATCAGCAAACTTCATTACCAGAGGTTCTTATTGTCAGCTTTAAGGTCAAAGAAATAAATGTCATACAAGAAGGACCCAACACAGAAGCATAGGGGATGCCACTGGTCACCTTTTTCCTAAGTGTGGCGGTGTCACTGACTTTGATAATATGTATTCTGTCCTTGAGACAGTTTGCAATCCATCTTACCATAAAAGGATTGAATATTTACTGCCATTAACTTATTTACAATAACATCATGCAGTATAGTGTTGAAAATCTTGGCAGGATCCAAGTAAGCAACATAGACAGAGTGAGCACTATCCACTGTCTACATGACCTTTTCAACGAAGTTCACAAAACTAAGCAGGCATGACATGCACTTAACAAATGCAAATTGCTGTGGGTCAAGTCAAGTTTAATCAGTCTCCCTTTATATATTTATATATATGTGTGATATGTGTGGGTTTGTGTGTTTATATAAAATGCTGTACTTTATAGCCTATATTCTCTCTTTGTATGTATATGTATACATATATATATATATATATATATATATATATATATATATATATATATATATGGGTTCACTTTATAATTTCGAAAAATTGAAATCCCGAATTTCAGTTTTTCGAACTTATAAAGTCGAATGTTAAAAATAGCAAAACACCAGAAGCGCGAAATTTAAAATACTGAAGTTCGGAGCTTCTGGTGTTGTGGTGTGTCAACGGATAGGTGTAAGTTCATGTAAGTATGTATGAGTGTGTTGATTACGGGCTTTAGTGTATGTTAGTGTGTGTTTTGGCTGTGATGTGTGTGTGCAAGGGTCTGTGAAATGTGTGAGTGTGAGTTACCTTTGTGGATGTGATTGTGCGATCTCGGAGTAAGTATATATAAGTAGGAAGGTGTTGGGGGCGCAGCACCCCACATAGGGGGTGCAGGGGGGGCCTTGCCCTCTTGCTTCTCTGTAGTGTAGGATTGTATGCTTTTTGTCTGTAGTGTAGGACTGTATGTTTGATTGTGGGGGGAAGATTGTGTGTATGTGTATGTGTGTGGTGTATTTGTAGTGTAGGTTTGCAATTTTAAATTTTGCGGTTATGGGGTTTTGGGATTTAAAGCTTTCTGGCATAGAATTTCGAAATACTGAAATTCGGGATTTCAATATTTCGAGATTCTCTAATGAATCCATATATATATATATATATATATATATATATATATATATATATATATATATTTTATATATATATATATATATATATATATATATATATATATAAACATATAGATTTTTGTTTCTAGTCACAGGTCTCTTTTCTGGAAATTGTAAAGACTATTACCAGGAGTGAGTGACTGGAGTGATTTCTACTACTCAGGCAGCAAAGAGTAAAGCCTTTAAAATAAGACTGTATTTTTAAATGTCACCTGCCAAGTAACACTAGGCTTTGACTGTTGTCTCAAAGTGTTTATCAAGTTAAGCTGAAGCTGGCATCACCTTTGTAAGCAGAATATGTCCAGGGACACTGGAAAATTGTAGGTGTGGTATTAGCATTATTTCTGCAATTTCCGGTGCTCCAAGATTGCCCTGCAGTTATACTAGGAGCTGGTCCAAAAATTAAATGTAAATTTCCACTTAAAGGTGACAAACCCATCATTAGCTAACAGTGTAACAGTTTATGTGCATTATCAGACATATTGTATGTTAAGATTTTAAGTGAATTTGTGTAATATTTAAAAATTAGTACAAAATGCACTATTGGTGATTGTAATCATATATATATATATATATTTATATATGAGTTTCAGACTTCATGTCCTTGAAAAAAATATATGGTAGTGCAGCAAAAACTTGTTATTCTGGCAACCTTCTCTGTATGCAAATGTTTAGGCTGGCTTTCTCCCTGATTTTTAGCTACACATGCCCTACATATTCCCCAACTAGGTCTGTGTTCTTGTTGCTGCACAGTCACAGCCTTGAGAACATGCAAACCACATGAGTAGGAAGAAGCTAGCTAAGGGAACCATAGAATTACTACAGGCTTTTCTTCTTCTGGCTTTATGTCTTTGTCTGTCTCTTGAAAACTGATTACGGAGTCATTTTTCTTTAACGAAACCAATACAAGGTCCTTTGTTGCCTTGTATAGGGAAATTTCTTCTACTGTTCCTTTTCTTTCTCCAAGTAAACTGGAGCTGTTCTGATCCTCCAAACACCCTTTTTCGTACTCAGTTCAATTGCTAAAAGACACATCTTTTTTAAAGCAAGATTATCTTGCTGTTGACAAGGTCCATTTAGCCATCTGCTGTCTTTTGTCCACAAGAAGTACTTTAAACAACAAAAATTACTTTTTATCATTACGCTAACAACTTACCCACCCCTCAAAATAATTGTGTTTTCTATAATGTAAAAGAAAATTTCTTAAGCAATCAGTCCTTAGACTCGTCAGCATTCACTTAAGAAAAAATAGACAGATATTCAAAATCTGTCTAGTATTGAATGACTGTTTTTTTTATTTAATTTATGCAAAGAACCTGCAATATACTTGCATATATAATAAGAAACTCAGCACACGATACAAGCAATAATGGTTAGTTACTTACTAGAGAAAATGAATTCCACTGATGATATGAGAAATTTTATTACTGTTTAGCAGACAGCTAAGAGGGAAAAGTTGTTTTAACTGAGGGGTGAAGAAACCCTGTTTAAAGGGTAAAACCTGCTCCGCAATTGTCAATAGTGGTCTGTTTTAACAATAAAGGATATATTGTACATCTGAAATGGAAACAGATGGCCTGCTTTGGCAAATCGTAATGGTAACAACCAAAAGAAGAAGAATCGTGGATCCTTTGAGCTGTTGCTGTGGATTCACTTTTATGGATTTGTTTATTCATGTAAGTGCACCAACTGACAGTTGGTTGCTTACAGTCATGGTCTGTGTGTGTCTGTGTTTTATATATATATATATATATATATATATATATATATATATATATATATATATATATATATATATATATATATATATATATATATATATCTATATATATATATATATATATATATATATATATAGGTCTACTTTTCTTTTTCAAATTAACGTTTCTCCAATGATAGTTAAGCGACACCAGTTTTCTGAAAATTCACTACTCCGAAAGCTCACACTGAACTGCTGAACTGCACAACACCGAAATAACAGCTAATTAAAACACACAAACAGAAAAACACATATTCGCTAACATTTTTGTAGGGTGGCAAGCCCTCCTGCACCTCCATGTGAGGACTGCACCCCCCCACCCCCTGCAATGTATGTATACCAACTCCAAGATCACATTACAGCACAACAAGGGTAGATTTCCCGATCCTTACTGTAGTGCGATCTGAAGGTAAAAGCTACAAGCGCTGTCAAAATACTTTTCCATATCCTGAATATTGTGAAAAATACTGGCATATCTTCTGTGCCACAGAACTGCAGTGGTGGACGAGAAGGTACAAAAACACTATGCACTTATACATCTTGCTCCACCAGCATTACGTTAACTTTTTTTGCTAAAATGACTTTTGACATACTGAGCTTTCGGAACAGTAAATTTTTGGAAAACTGGCGTTGCTTAACTGTCATTTGGAGAGAAGTAAATTTGATAAAGAAAACTAGACCCATATATATATATATATATATATATATATATATATATATATATATATATATATTTGGATCTACTTTCATTCAATGAAAACACATTTCACTGAATTTCACTACACTCACACCAAATTGCTGAAAGCTCAAATCACTGAAAACTCATTTCACAAAATCACATTTCACTGAATGCAGAGTACTGTAATGCAAGTAAAATGTATATGCCCTTTCCCCACTTAAGTGTGATCCTGGAGTTAGTATATATAGTTGGGGGGAGTGGGGGGCAAAGGCCCCCATCTAATTTAGTTTTAGATTGTTAGCATTCAGTGAAATGAGATTCATAAATATAAAAGTAAACTAAGTGGTGGGCTACACCCCCCACACCTCCCTATGTGAGGGACTGTAGCACCCACACCTCCCTAATGATATATACACTAACTCCAGGATCGCACTACAATGGGGAAAAAGGCATATACATTTTATTTGTCTTACAGTACTCTGCATTCACTGAAATGTGATTCAGTGATATGAGTTTTCAGTGATTTGAGCTTTTAGCGATTTGATGTGGGTGAATCGAAAATCAGTGAAATGTGTTTCCAGTGAATGAAAGTAGATCTATATATACATATATATATATATATATATATATATATATATATATATATATATATATATATATATATATGTATATATCTCAAGATAAGGGAAGTTACCTTCACCACTAGAGTCCCACAAGACTCCTTGCCGGGACCACTCCTGTTTGGCATCTACTTCTCAGACATCCAAGCAAATATCAAAGAGTCTTTGGTAGACCAAGTTTTTGGATGACTGCAAGTTGGGAGTAGTCACTAAATCCCCAAAAGCCTCAGACATCCTCAAGTAGGGCTTGTCCCAAACAAATAGCCAGTTCTATGCCAGACAGTGCATTCTTGTAACCTTTGGGAATTATCTACCTGAAAAACTACCACGTTGACAATAAACCCCTAAGAGTTGATCCAATAGTTAGAGAGTTAGGAACAGACATAGACAGTGACTATGACATGTCTAGTGTTGTAAGGAAGTCCTTCTATATTGCTCAATTTATAAGCAATGAGATATCATCTTGGTCCGGAGATGCTTTTGCCCATTATACTCAGTCCTCACCAGGTCCATCGTTGAGTATAATGCCTCCTTCTGTATGTACCTGTCCAGACATATGCAATAGCTAGAGCACCCACAGAGTTAACATACAAAAAGAATACAGGGACTAAACCCTATGACCTACCTGTACTGCTTCAGAGCATAATCACCATAAATTGTCTCTTATAGACTATTAAGAGGTGATCTGTACCTGCTGTATAACACATCCTCTCACCCTGTACTAATGGCCCTACTGTACATTCACAAGTCAAGTGGTATCAGAAATGCCCAATCCAGAAACCTTAACCTCTTCTGTAACATAAAGAGAACAGTATGAAGGGACAGATACATACGGCAGAGGATACCACTACTCTAGAACAGACCCCCATCCTTGTAAAACAAAGCTCATCCATATTCCTATTCAAATGCAACTTAGATCAGTGGATGGGAATAAGGAAAATTACACCAGGATTGGCCCCTTTGCTGCTAATGGACAGAAGCAGTCCATAGATGCTATATCCTGCAGCAGGTGGCCTTTCAATACTCAGTGGTATGAGGCCAGAAATATTCATTCACAAATGGGAAGTACTAGAATGGTAATCATGGTAAGGGTGATGTGATTACCTTATGTGAGAACAGTCCTAGGCTTAAAACCCTTCAGGGCAGCTAGCCTAGTATTCAGCTATAACCCTATATATAACTTATATATATATAACTTATATAACTTATATAGACAACTTTGCTCTAGCGACAAAAAAATTAATCAAGGTCACCAAGACCAACAACACAGCAGGGGACTCCCCTTTCCCTAACTACATAGGCAAAATCTGGAACACCCTACCTACTGCGATTACCTCAGCGGGCTCAAAGATTACATTTAAAAGACTCCTGAAAGAACACCTAATGCACACATGGATATGCACATATTCCCCACCTGGCTGACCCCCCCACTCTCTCCCCTTACTCTTGCCCTCTGACTTCAGCTTCATCACTAAAAGAATGCAGCTTCTCTAGCTTCCTTCCAGTTCCACCTCTAATTCTAACCCCTTTGTCAATACCCATATGTCACTGCTACGACACTCTGTTATCTATCCGCTACACTTTACTTTTCTCTTTGCACCTCGACTCTTACTTTATACTTAAGTTACTTATGCCTTCTGCTTTTCTTACTTAACCTGTTATCCAGTTTCCCATCTCTGTCTCTTCTCCTGCTACTATACTCCCTACTATGTCTAATCTTTGCTCACTTTGTTGCTATACTCCCTACTGTGGCTAACTTGCTCACAAGTCAACTGTATAAATCAAAAAATGCAACCCCTACTAACAATATTCACCATTATGTAATGCCTCAACCTAAAATTGTAAAAGATGTGTTCATTCTATGTAAATATGTTAAATCTTAAGCTTCAGTGCTATGTTACTAGCTAATGTTAAGTTTGGTACTATCTATGTAAATTTGAATGCTTCTGTATACACCTTATATTTTGCTTAAAATTTAACTGTGGAGCTTTCCTCCCTGGGCCTCCGCTGAAAATGGACATGCATCCCGGCGGACTTTCCCAGTCAACAAATGTAAAATAAAATAAATAAATAAAATAAAATAAATATGCATTTATATATTATATGTAATACATATATATATATATATATATATATATACATATATATATATATATATATATATATATATATATATATATATATATATATATATATATATATATATATATATATATATATATATATATATGGATTCACTTCAGAAGCTCGAATTTACAAAATCTCGAACTGCAAATAACCGTAAGCAAAAGATCGAGTTTCGTAAACTCGAACTTCTGAAGCGAAACCAAAAAAAAAAAAAAAAAAAAAACACAAACTTTGCTTTTTCAGTCGTCAATATTTTTCTTAAAGAGGGCCAATGAGCAGCTTTGCTTGACATGAATGGGTAGTTTGTTCCAGAGTATGGGAAGTCTCTGGGACAGGAATCTATCCCTCCAGCATGTTCTGTTTATAGTGATGACAAGGTTAGGTCCCTGGAACGTGTGGTTCGGAGAGATTGGGATTTCTTTAAGTGTAGCATGTCTTACAGCAGCTATGGGTTTGACATAGCTTTGTATGTTAGGCAGAGGTTGCCTCTGAGTAGGCGATATGCGATGGAGTAGAGCTGGAGTTTTTTGAGATGGTCTGTGTATGGCATCTGTTTGAGGACAGTAATCCTCTTAGTGAGGTATTTCTGTGGCCTTTCCAGTTGTTGTAGATGTCTTGTGAGATACATGCCAAATGGGGCATTGTACTCTATAATGGTTCTGATGAGGGATGAGTAGAGTGGAAAAATGACCTCCTTTTATGATGAGGTGTGCCATGTAGAACGATTTCCTGACTACTGTGGCAATGTGGTTATCAAAGGAGAGACTACTGTCCACCTGTGTCCTGAGGTCTCTTATCACACTTTCAGTGTTTAGTGAGCTACCGCCTATGTGGTAGTTCATGAGTTTTTCCCAAAGGGGATGACAATGCACTTCTTGGCATTGAGCTTGAGTCCATGACTTTGACTCCAAGCATCTGTCTCTATGATGCCCTTTTGTAGAATGTCTACATCATTAGGTGATTCTATTATGGCTCCCAGTTTGCAGTCATCTGCAAACTTTGTTAGCCAAAGACCTTCTGTGCTGACCTGCACTTCAGAGAAGTAGATGCCAAACAGGAGAGAACCCAGGACTGAACCATGTGGTACTCCTCTCTTCACTGGCCTGAAGTTGGACTTGGAGTCGGCTACATTTACTGTGTGGGTTCTGTCAGTGACCCAGTTGACCACCCATCTTGTGACATAGGGATTTATGCCCAGTTTAGTGAGTTTATCTATAATTCCAGAGTGGGGGATGGTATTGAAAGCCTTGGTGAGGTCAAGATAGGCTGTGTGCACTACCTTTCCCTCGTCTACAGCTCTAGTGACTGCTTCAAAGAAGTCAATCAGGTTTAGTAGACACAATCTACCTTTTACAAACCCAAACTGAGTGGGGTCCAGGGTTCGGAGGTTACCTATGTCTTTGTTTATAAGCTCCAAGATAATAAGTTCCATGGCCTTGCAGACCAGGGCACGTCAGGCTAATGGGGCAGTAGTTTCCAGCTCCATGGTGGCACCCCCTTTGTGGAGTGGGATAACCGTCACTGTGCACCATTCAGTAGGCACATAGCCTGAGGTGAGGCTATGACTGAACATGGTACTTAGGTGGGGTGCCAGTTCGTTCTGTAGTTTGTGCAATACACAGCCTGGGATGTTGTCTGGTCCCATGGATGCTGAGTTCTTGGCTTTGCAGAGTGCAGTCTTTACTTGTTCATCCATGATTAGAGGGGCTTTGCATTTTTCCGGTATTAAGATGGGCCCTTTGGAGGGTGAGAGGGGGGTAAAGTTAGCACTAAACCTATCTGCCAGGATGTTGGCAATATTGGTTGGTTCTGTATATTTAGTGCAATTGTGCTGTAGCTCAGACCAGATCTGAGTGTTGCCATTGAGATTCTTGACATAGCTGTAGAATGCTTTGTGGTTGTCTTTGGAATCAGTGGTGATTTTATTTTCGTAACTGGCTTTGGAAGATTTTATGAAGGATCTCAACTTCTTGCTGAGGCTGACCAGGGAGTTCCTCCAATCTTGGGATTTTACTCTTTTTTTGGAACAGCTTCTTCCTTCTGTTGTAGAGTTTGTTTATGGCAGGGCACCACCAGATTGGTTTCCTTTTTTTTGGAGGATAGCATCTTGGTTCTATTGGGGATGGTACAATCCATGGACTCGTGTATGTGCTTATACAGTAGATTTGTGTAAGATTCAGCAGTCGTACCTCTATTTTCCATGTGCATGGGTGTCATGAAGTTTGCCACTTCTGTCTTAAGAAGCATGAAGTTGGCTTTGGAGTAGTTTTTGACAGTGGTTTCCTTAATGGGTGGTGGGGGTGGGATATGGATGTCTAGAGTGATTAGCTTGTGATCGGAGCTGACCAGTGAGGACTTGACCTCTGGCATGGAACACCGGTTACCCTTATTGGTAATGTCCAGGTCCAAGATATTGCTGCCCCTGGTGGGGATGTGGACAAGCTGATCCAAGGCATTGAAATTTATGAATTCCAGAAAACGTTGCGCAAATGAGTTGGTACATGAGTAGATTTCCCAGTTGATGGTGGGGTAGTTGAAATCACCCATAATTAAGGTATTGGGTTGTACCTTAATATTTTCCAGTATCTTAAGAAATGAGGAGTGGAAATCCTGGGGCATGGTGGGGGATCTGTAACAAGCTACAACCTGGATTGCAGTCTTGCCCAGTGTTAGTTGCATTTGGATAATTTTGGATGCATTATGTTGAACAACTAGCCTGGAGGTGTGGATATCCTTAATGTTGTTTAGAACCCTTTGTACATTCTGTGAATGCATTTTGTTGCTGAATGGTGAATGGTTACCACCCTCAGAAGTCATTGTGTTACTTAATATTTTCACATTGTACTAAATCTTCAGAACTGTCTTATTTCTCATGCTTATGGATATAATGATTTTGGAAGTTAGCTATTAATGTTTAATAATGTTTTAACTATAACATGTGTATGTCATGCTGGTGGTGGCCACCCGGTCTTAGTCTGAAAACGGTCCAGTTGCATCAGTGCTCTAACCCAGTTAGCAAAAACTAAATAAAATAAAATATATATGAACACCCACTCCCACTGGGAACTGCCTGTGGGACCAAACAGTGTTTGAACTTAAGTAACTAGGTCCTGGTACATAGCCTGCATGAATTCTATTAGTGTTTCTTGCACTTCAAACCAATGCAGGACTGCCCAAATCAGCTTTCTTGGGACTTTGTCATATGCTTTCTCCAAGTCTAGGAATGCCCAATTGGACTCTTTCCTAATCTCTGTCTTCTTCTCAACTATCTGACTCACTGCACATATCAGGTTGGTTGTCCTGCATCCTGATCTGAATCCAAACTGCTCATCACCTATCTTACTTTCTACTACTCTGTACATTCATTTATCAATCACCCTATCCAGAACTTGTATGCATTGAGACAGGAGTTTGATACTTCTGTACTGCCCACAGTTGTGACTGCCCATTTTGTTTTTAAGCACTGTATGTTTTTTTCTCCAGTGATCTGGTATACGCCTTTCTCTCCATAGGTTCATAGGCTGGTACTAGGCTATCAGCCCTAGGGCCTATACAAGCCTAGCCATAACAATTCCCTTGCTATTTTTTCCCACACTATTTACTTCCCTGGACCCCTGTCTAGCAGGGCGACTGACACGTGATGCCCGGGGTGAATTTCCTTTCTCCCACCCAATCATCAAGGTTCCTTTTGAAGAGGACCAAAGAGGCACTCTGCTTGACATGTATGGGCAGTCTATTTTCCAGAGTGTGGGGAGTCTCTGGGTCAGGAACCTATCCCTCCAGCATGTTTTGTTTATTGTGATGACAAGGTTTAGATCCCTGGAGCGTGTGGCTTTGAGGGATTGGGATTTCTTTAAGTGTAGCATGTCCAACAGCTCTAGATTTGACATAGCCTTGTATGTTAAGCAGAGATTGCCTCAGAGTAGATGATATGCGACAGAGTATAGCTGGTGTTTTTTAAGGTGGTCAGCATAGAGCATCTGCTTTAGGCCTGTGATTCTTTTAGTGAGGTATTTCTGCAGCCTTTCCAGTTGTTGCAGATGTCTTGAGAGGTACATACCAAATGGGGCATTGTATTCTATAATGGGTCAAATGAGGGATGAGTACAGTGGGACAATGACCTCCTTTTTTCTGGATGAAAAGCCCTTAGTGATGGGTGTGACACATAGAAGGATTTCCTGACTGTTGTGGTGATGTGGTTATTGAAGGTGAGACCACTGTCCACCTGTTTCCCTAAGTCTCTTATCACACTTTTGGTGTTTAGTGTACTGCCACCTATGTGGTAATTCATGGGTGCATGTTTTTTTCCCAAAGGGGATAACTATACATTTCTTGGCATTGAGCTTGAGCCCATGGCTCTGGCACCAAGCATCTGTTTCTGTAAGGCCCTTTTGTAGAGTATCCACATCATTTGTGTATTCAGTAATGGCTCCCAGTTTGCAGTTATCTGCGAACTTTGTTAGCCAGAGTTCCTTAGTGTTGGCCTGTACTTCAGAGAAGTAGATGCCAAACAAGAGAGGTCCCAGGACTGAACTCTGAGGTACTCCACTTGCCACTTCTCTGGAGCTGGATTTGGAGTCAGCTACATTTACAGTATGGGTTCTGTCAGTAAGCCAGTTGGCAACCCTTCGAGTGACGTAGGGATTTATGCCCAGCTTAGTAGGTTTATCTATGATTCCAGAGTGGGGGATGGTGTCAAAGGCCTTGGCGAGGTCCAGATAAGCTGTGTGGACTGTTTTAGCCTCATCCACAGCTCTAGAGACTGATTCGAAGAAGTCAATCAGGTTCAGGAGACAAGATCAGCCTTTCACAAACCCAAACTGGGTGGGGTCCAGTGTTTGAATGTTGCCAATGTCTTTGTTTATAAGTTCTATGATAATATGTTCCACAGTCTTGCAGATCAGGCTCATCAGACTGATGGGGCTGTAGTTCCCGGGATCCAAGGTGGATCCCCCCTTGTGGAGTGGGATAACTGTAGCTGTGCACCACTCAGTGGGCATGAAGCCTGAAGTGAGGGTATGATTAAACATGACACTTGAGGTGCCAGTTCATTTTGTAGTTCATGTAGTGCACAGCTCGGGATATCATCTGGTCCCATGGATGCTGTATTCTTAGCTTTGGAGAGTACGTTTTTTACCTGTGTGGCCATTACTACCAGAATTTGGCAATCTTCCAGTATTGAGATGGGCCATTTAGGGGGTGAGAGGGGGGTGAAGTTGGCACTGAATCAATCTGCCAGGATATTGGCAATATCCTTGGGATCAGTATATTTAATGCCATTCTGTTGTAGCTCAGAGCAGATCTGAGCATTGCCATTTAGATTCTTGACATAGTTATAGAATGCCTTGTGGTTGTCTTTGGAATCTTTGGCAATTTTATTTTCGTAACTAGCTTTGGAGGATTTCATGAGGGTTCTCAGCTTCTTACTGAGGCTGGTATGTGAGTTTTTGGGATGGCACAATTCATGCATGAGTGGATGTGCTCGTACAGTGCCTTAGTGTAGGACTCAGTGCTTTGAGTGCACTCAGGAGCCATTTCTTCCCCATCTCACCCAACATCTTTATCATATTTGCTGTGACCTCATCTGAGCCTGCTGCTTTTCTTTCATTTTCCTTATTGCTGTTCTTGTCGTTCTATATTGGGCTCCTTCTCTTCTCTCATTGTAGACTGTGTCTGGGGCAGTACAGCTTCTGTGGGTTTTTTTTCATTTAGAAGCTGCTGGAAATGTTCCTTTTCACTGCCTTTGATGCCCTGTGGACTGGTGACAGGTTATTGCTGGCATTCCTTACAAAGGGTGTCTGACTATCTTGCTATCTCTCTGTCTTTGCCTAGCAACCTGATATAGTTTATTTGTGCCAACTACTGAGCCATTTTCCAGAACCTGGTAGAGTGCTTCTGATGCCCTGTTCTTTGTTATTGCAGCACCTTTCTTAGCTTCCTTATTAGCCAACCAGTATTCCTTCCTAGCCTGGTCCATCTTTTCTATCTCCTCCTTTTTCCTACATGCCTTCTTTCATTTAATGACTTCCTGGACTTCTAGAATTCCTTATGTACCTTATTTCCATGACTTGGTTCACGCTATTTTGAGGCGCTGCCATTCTTCTTTGACTCCACCTACTCCCTCTTCTTCCTGAGGTACTAGAGCCCTGAGTAATTCCTTGAACTGTTGTGCCTTCTCTACAGTCAACTTCCAGGTCTTCAGGTTAGTTTCTGTTGACCTTAGAGCTTCCTCTGTCCACTGCTTGCAGCTGATTGATCTTCAGCCTAGTTTCTGTTGACCTTAGAGCCTTCTCTGTCCACTGCTTGCAGCTGGCTGATTGTGGCAACCAGTGGTTTATGCTGTGGGCCAACTGTTTCACTGGGGATGACTTTGCAATCACTTATCCTTCCCCAGTGCCCTTTCCTTACTAGGAAAGTCTACATGGGTTGCATGTTGGCCATTCTTCAAGCCTTTTGCCAGACAGAAGTCAAGAATGGACTGTCCTCTTACCCCACTCATGTGGACCCAGGCAGTCCTCATATCCTATTTTGTCTGTCCTGATATGTGCATTCAAGTCACCCATTATCAACACCAATTATTTTGTCCTGCTTTTTCTAGTAGGCCCCACAATTGCTCCCTGAATACACTTTTTTTTCTAGCTATCACAATCCTGCTGTGGAGCATAGGCTGAGATTATGAATAGTGCCCTGTACTTACACTTGTGGAGCATAGGCTGAGATTATGAATAGTGCCCTGTACTTACACTGAAGTCTAATTGTCATGAATCTGTCACTAATTCTGACATCAGGCCTCAATGTCTTCTGAAGCCTCTCCCTCACCACAATTCCCACATCATTTCTAGCCTGTCCTCTTCCTGAGTAGTAAACTCTGGATCCCAAACCAAGAGTGCACTGCAGTTCCATCTTGTCTCCTGGATATACAGGATTTCAGCCTCGTCCTTACCATCATGTCATCCACTTCCAATCTCTACCAAGTCAGTGAATTTATGTCGAGTGTAGGAATTCTTAGTTCATGTTTGGCAGGTTGATTGGTTTTACATCCAGCTTTCTTTCAGCAGCACTATCCCACATAGCCTAAGGCTGCCAGTAGCTTATTGACACAGGACTTTATGTCAGGCACACACTGGCCAGTAGAGTTGCATATCCCACCCTTAGCATGGGAACTCAACCCACTTATCACTGGCAATATTTTACACTGTTGAGTGGCTAGCCCTGCCATGATGACAGCACCACAGTAGATGCCCAAAGTACTTGGTCTATACAACTCTTCCCCCTGTAGGGCACCAAACAGAGTATGTGGTACTGCCCACAATTCCATTCTTGGGTGAGTTTGAGATGGAAATGCTCAGCATATTTTTTTTTGTTGGGGGGGATCCCATGTTGGAGGAACTCCACAGAAACACATGGAGAACATGCATATTCTATACAGGTATCGGCTGGAAGTTAGGCTTGAACCTTGTACATTGTGCATTAGAGGCAAAGACCGTAATCATTATGCCAACTGGTCTCTTTATAGTAAATAGCTTTATTCAAACTTTAAAAATAAATACAACAGCAACAAAAAGCAAGTAGAAGACAATTTTATAAAGGCAATAAGACAAGAAGAGCTTTGCAATATGCACATTTTGATTGTCTAGTAACTACCTGTGACCCAATAAACTTTTCCAGTGAAAGTCTGCTATGCACTAACTTTCCTAGTTGGGGCTTTAACTTCGACATTCTGGGGATTCTGGAGACCTACCTTTTGTAAGATAACTTATAATTCATTCATCTGTTATGTCCTATCTTCTCGGAAAAAACAGCCTGGTATTTATGACACTGACACACATGGTTCTCTCAAGTTTTTAGATACATGTGATTCTGTTTTCCTACTTCATGGTGCCAACAGTTGGGGATATGAAGAGGTGCATCATGCATGTGGCATGTACATTTCAAATGAAAATGACATAAAGCAGCAAAAAAGTGAGCGAGGATCATAAAACACTGAATGACTTAAAAGAGTGAATCACAAAACATTGAATACTGTCAAGGAGACTGGAAACTCAGACTTCTGTAAGTAGATAGTAAGGCAAACAGTATCCATTGTATTCATTTTCTTATGTACCCCCCCCCCCCACACACACACATAAACACTTACATCTGGGTGCTATTTCTTCTTTTTCCACATGAATGGTGCAATGTCTGCACATTGCAAAGCTCTTCTTGTCTTATTGCCATTATACAGTTATCTTCTACATATTTCTTTTGTTTTTTTTAAGTTTTATTAGCAGAACCACCAGCATACATTTGCCACTGAATTCTGATATAAAATATTTCTTCCTCTGAAGGTGCAATCTACATTTTATAACACAAATCACTTTTAATGACTTCCAATTGACAATGATCACTTCAAATAATCTTCATAAAAGCCAGAAACACCTATATAAATCAATCATTTAAGACTAAACTTGAAATTACTGTATTTTTTATCCTTTATCTAGAACCTGGTCTTCATAAAAGATAGTCATGCATGCACTATGGTTCCTTCATTCTAATCATTTTATAATTACCAGGCATTTCTAATTTATACTATTATTATTCCTAAGTTCACCACCTCCCCTTTAAACACTACTTCTCATCTTTCTTTTACTTAAACACTTAAATACTTCTTCTCATCCTTCTTTTTTCTAACTGCCCATCCACTGCTCTACCCCTCTTATGCATTCCCTGTACAAGTAAGTTATAAACCTTCCAGATACACAAATTTTGAGCAGGTAGCCTAAACAGAACTAATCCTTTACCCTGCTCTCTCAGTCATATGCTAATACCACTATATTGATATGCAGTACTAATATCTCCTCTCCTTCATCATTTTAGGGTCTACATTAAATCAGTGAATGTTCAAAATAGTGAACACTGATTTATTGACCCTTTAAGAGCGAAACCTGACAATCCCAAAGACACGGAACAGTGATTTTTTTTTCCCAGGGAAAAAAATCACTGGACCGTTTTCAGGACTTTGCCATTTACTCCACTGTGATGCGATCTCAGACTTGGTATATTTAAGTAGGAGGGGTGTGAGGGGCACAGCCCCCCACATCGGGGGTATAGGGTGTGAAGCCCCCCCACTTTATTCTGTGTTATGAATTTTGTTTTGTGGAACAGCTGTTTTGTGTCTTCGAGATTGTCAGGTTTTGCTGTTTAAGGGTCGATAAATTAGCTTTCGCTATTTTAAGCATTCGCTGATTTAATATAGACCCTAATTTTATAACTTACTCCTTGAAGTCTTTACAAACCTTTTTGTGCTGAAATGTAAGAACACTAAACTTCTTTACACCAATGTTTGCCTGGGTCTATATTAGAACACTGAAAAGAGCAAATATCGAACGGCTTAAAACTCGAAAATGCCGTTCATCGAAATTGCTTTTGTGGGGGGCTATGCCCCCCCCCACACACACACACACAACTAATTATATATACCAACTCTGAGATCACACTACAGTGAGGAAAGCGCAAATTTTCCAATCTTCACTGTACTGCAATCTCACAAAAAAACACCTTGATGAATGGCATTTTCGAGTTTTAAGTTGTTCAGCATTTGGTCTTTTCTAATATAGACCAGTTTTCCTTTCTACAGTGTAAATTATTTATTTTACTGTAAGATTTTAGAGCTACCAGAACTGCATGCATTTACACATATTAATGTAAATACTTTTCTGTATGTATGTCTTGTATTTGTTTGCTTTTTCTGAAAAATATAGCTATTGTTTTTCTGAGTACTGTCTGAAATTCACATTACTATAAATGTACTGTGATGGAACTTTTCTCTGTGGTCTTTTGCTGAAAATGGGCTCTGTCCAATCAGACTTTCCCGATTGACAAATAAATAAATAAATAACTAGATCATTAAAACCTTAAAGCTGTAATAATATTATACGCTAACTGCCTTTAATTCAGATCAAATACACAGACAGTCATATAGCTAAAATGGAAGTGTTCATCTTTAGTTTCATCAATACAATTTCATCTTCTATAATAAGAACTCTTTTTGTTGTTTATAAATCTAATAAATATCACACCTTTTTCCTTGCATGCCTGTCTAAACATCCACAATCTGTATTATCACATTCCTTATACTTAAAGCATCTTAATAAAGTACTTTTACTTCACGTCTTGTATTACACATAAATAATGAGCACCTAGCTGAAATGGAATGAAATCCCCTGAACTAATATTTATTTATTTATTTATTTATTGACATTTGTTAACCGGGTTTGTCCAACTGGGCTTGTGGCCCATTTTCAGTGGATACCCAAGGAGAAAAGCTCCAGTAATACATTTTAAAACAAGTACAATTTTAAACAATATTGATATAATAGCAGTTATATCAAAACAATTCACATATGCTGGGTTACATGCATAAAGTTAAAGTTGCATTAAAAAGAAGCTAAGTAACAATTTTACATTGATATAGTTCAATAGGTCAACAATAAACATTTTTTGTTTGTATAAAATTGTGCAAATGCATAGTAGACACATTGGAGAGAGAGGTGTAATGAGGTACTAAGTATGGTCCTTTTCAGGGTACATAAAGGGAAGGAAGACTAGGTAGGGTCATGGCAAGGGCAGGTTCTGGAATTGAGAAAATAAGCTTTTAGTTAATTTTTAAAGTGTGAGGTGTGGGAGATTGAACGTAAGTCAAGGGGATGTTTGTTCCAAGCATGGGCAAGGGAGTGTTTGTAGAGTAGTTTGCCTACTGACCTTTTTGGGTGGTAGATATCAAGTAATTGTTGATTAGAAGTACGGAGGGTCCGGGATGGGATGTAGATGAAGACTAAGGAAGATAGAGATGGACAGAAGGAGGACTTATAAAGAATAGAGTGTAGCATATGAAATTGATAAGATAGCAGAAACTGGGGAAGTTCAAGCCATTGAAGAGAGTTTAAAGAAATGCAGTGGTGTGAGTTGTATGGGGAGTTAGTAATGAATCTGGCTATTTTATGGTAAGTCTGTTGCAGTTTGTTTAGAGTGGAGGCCTGGATATTGGTAAGAACTGGGGCAGCGTATAAGAAGGAGGGGAGGAGGAGTGCCTGGCCCAGGGTAAGTCTAGATTCAGGGGATAGGAATTTTTTGTTCCGATATAGCAGACCTAGTTTCTGGTTTGTTTTTTTATACATTGGAGTATGTGTAGGTTGAACTTGAATTCATCATCGATAATGACCCCTAGGAGTTTTGTGAGGGTGTCAGGTTGGATGTTTGTATTGTTAGAAGATGTAATAAAAAAGGAGGTTTTGTGATGAGAAAGAGAATGGGGAAGAAAAAGTAGGAGTTTGGTCTTTTTGGGATTTAGGATCAATAGGTTGTGAGATTGCCATTGTTCAGGGGATAGTAGGGCCTGTTGGGTCAGGGAGTGTAGCTCAGGAATGTTATTTGAGTTAGATATAAGTGTGGAGTCGTCGGCATACTGAATAAGGGAGGATTCTTTGTATGAGGTATAAAGATCATTAGTGAAGATGTTAAACAAAAGGGGTCCCAAGATGGAGCCTTGGGGAACACCAGTGGAGATGGGAAGGAAAGGTGAAGAGGATGAGAGCCATTTGACAGATTGTCTTTTTGATTCCTGATAATACAATTGCTGCTTCCTTTCCAACTTCCCACATAACCTCAGTCAGCTTTCAGGCAAACCAATACCTGGCCTGTATTTGTATGAAAACATAATGATGAAGTGAATACTTTAGTCTCCTTTCTTATTCCCAACCAATATATTAAATTCTTTACTCTCTGTTTTTATAGGTTCATAGGTGAATACTAATCTATCTGTCCCTGTAGGCCATTTTTAAGCTTTGACAATTATCCTATTATTTAAAATTACCCATATTTAGTTCCAAAGTTCAAATTTATATACTACCCATAGGGTAGTAATTAGTTCCAGGTGGGATGTGATTATTTGTAGGGAATGCCAATGAGTGTTTATTTTATAGGGGCATATAATGGGAAGAGCATTTAGGTTCTGCTTCTGTCCATAAGTAGTACAAGGGGCAGTCATGGGGTAAACTTCCTCTTTCCTATCCATAGATCCAGTTACTCTGGAATGGGGACAGGGATGACATTTGTTTTATATGGAGGTGGAGTCTGTTCTAGAGTAGTGATAACCTCTGGGAGATTACTTGTCTCTCCAAACCATTCTGTTTCATTTACAGACAAAGTTTAGGTCCCTGGAACAAGTATTTCTGATACCAACTTGCTTAGGTGCAGTAGGTCCATCAGTCCAACATCAAAGAATATGTTATAAGCCTGACACAGATTCTCTGTCAGCAGTCTGTAGGATACCAAGTACAGTGCTATGAGGCATGTAGAACTAATATTGTAGGCCCTGTATTCTCTTTGTGGGGAAGCTCTGTAGACACTGGAGTTATTGCATCTTCCTGGACAGATACATGCCTAAGGAGACACTGTACTTAATAACTGGCCTGATGCGAGTAGTGTAAAGGACGACAATGACATCCCTGGACCTGGAGGCTATGTATTTGCTTATAAGCTGTGCAAAATAGAACTTTCTTACCAATGTGGAAAGATGTTAGTAGAATATAAGGTTACTGTCTATATATGTTCCCAAATCCTTAACTACAGGGTCAGCTGTTAGGGGCATATTGTCAATGTGGTAATTTCCTGGGATAGTATACTCCGCAAAGGACACAATAGTGGATCTTTTTGTTATTTTGTTTTAGCCCATGGCTTCAGCACCAGTTATTTGTTTGGGACAAACCTTCCTGCAGAATGGCATAGTCATTTGGGGATACAATGACTGCTCCTAATTTGCAGTCATCTGCAAATGTTTTTATCCAGAGACCTTTGGTGTTTGCCTTTACTTCATTGAAATAGATCCCAAACAGGAGAGGTTTCAGTACAGAGCCATGTGGGACTTCACTGGGTACTGATCTTTTGTCAGAAGTAGTTTTCCGTATCCTGATCTTTTGAATCCTGTCTGTGAACCAGTTGACAATCCAGCGGATGATGTAGAGGTTTATTACAGTAAACTCTCAGTTAACCAGCACCCATGGGGATTGGTAGATGCTGGAATAGTGTAGTTTCTGGTTGCTTGAGCATTACTATTAAAAATAGGCCTGACAATTACTGTAGCCTATACTATACCATACCAGGTCTAGGACTATTCACTGAAAGTCAAATGACTGTGCACAAATCACTGAAAGCACAATTCACTGAAAACACAATTCACTGAAACACATTTCACTGAAAGTTATATATGGCCTTTTCCCCACTGTAGTGTGACCCAGGAGTTAGTATATATAGTAAGGGGGGGTGGGACACTCTCCCCACATTGTGGGGTGTGGGGGGCATAGCCCCCCACATAGTTTGGATATATATTAAGTTTAGAAAAGAGTAATTTATTGAAATTGCAAGTATCCATGTGTACAGTTCAAAATATTAAAAATAGGTAGGGGGCTATGCCCCCCACACCCCCCAATGTGGGGGACGGTGCCCCCACACCCCCTTACTATATATTCTAACTCCAGGCTCGCATTACAGTGGGGAAAAGGCCATATATATAACTCAGTGAAATGTGTTTCAGTGAATAGTCCTAGACCCTCCATACCATACCATAAACACTGTATTGATTTGATTTTGATATTGAAATACAGTAATTAAAAGCCTTGCTGGAATAATAATATTTTAAACTTATATTTCCACTAGAAAGCATGGCATGTGAAATAGTTTTCAGTAGCACGCTGAGTGGATTGGAATTGAAGGAACTGAACAGAGAGAGTGAATGCATGTATGAAAGCAGAAATGACTGTGTGTTAGAGATCAGAGATGTGTGAAAGCTGAAGAGAGTGTGTGTGAGAGATCAGAGAGAGAAAGAGTGAGTGAATGTATATAAGAAGGCTGAAAGTGTGTGCGTGTGTGTGTGTGTGTGTGTGTGTGTGTGTGTGTGTGTGATTGGAGAGAGAATGTGCAATCTGATGCAAACTGGCTGAGTACATATGGAGCAAGTGTTGACATTTTAGCGATTTGACTTGTTTGGTTTGACTTGTTCTCAGTTTGGGGAGAGAGGGAATTTATTTGTACCTTCCATTTTAAAACTCTAAAACTCTAAAAATGTAAGGTAAGTTTCTGCAGGGGAAAACAGAAAGCGCAACTCATGAAAAACTGAATTGCTCATAATGTACTGTGTTTCTTCAATTTTCTTCCTGGTTACTTGAGAGTTCTGGTTGCTTGAGTTCTGGTTAACTGAGGGTTTACTGTACCAGTTGGGTAAGATGCTCCATTATGCCAGAGTGAGGCATTATGTCAAAAGCTTTGACCAGATAAGTAGGCACTGTCTTGCCTTTGTCCATTGCTTTGGCAACCTTTTTGAAGTCTATTACACTGAGTAAGCAAGTCTTGCTTTTGACAAACCCAAACTGGGATGGGTCCAGTGATTAGAGGTTCCCTATATTCTTATTGATTAATTCCATATTGAGTCTTTGCATGCCCTTGCAAATGAGGCTGGTCAGACTTATGGGATGATAATTATCTGAGTCAGTGGATTGTCCTCCCTTCTGCAGGGGATATGCCCATTGCTGTACTCCATTTGCTTGGTATAAAGTCAGTGTGGAGGCTGAGGTTAAACACCTCTGTAAGGGGGGCAGATAATTTATGCTTAATGCTATTTAAGATACATCTTGGGATATTATCAGGGCCCATTGGTGCAGTATAGTTGACTTTTGACAGCACAATCAAGACTTGGTCTTACATGAAGGGGGAGAGGGTATCAGTTACTGGGGTATCTTGTGAGATAATAGGAGTGAAAAAGGGGTGAAGTTGGAGCTGAATGTATCAGCTAGTAAGTTTGCTATATCTTCAGCTTTGGTGTAGGTGGTTTCGTTCACAATCAGCTCAACGCATTTCTGCATAGAGCTCTTGAAGTTGTGAACGTAGCCAAAGAAGGCTTTATGGTTGCCCTTTGTATGGGTGGCTGTCTTTTCCTCAAACATGGTTTTAGTAGTTTTGATTAAACTCCTGAATTGCTTATATATTTTAATGATGATTGATCTATCCTGCTGTGGATTACTCTTCTGATATTTGGCCATGACTCTCTTCCTTTTATTGTAAAGCTTTCTTATGGTGTGGTTCCACCAGGGAGGTTTGTTTTTGAGGTTAGCTCTGTGCTTGTTCCTACAGGGTATAGCTGTTTCAATGCAGTTGTTGACATGCGAGCACAACTTGGGGATGTATATTTCAGCATAATCAGGGTTTGGAGGGTTTACACTTGACAAGGTATCACTTAGAAGTAGGATTTTTGCCTTGGAGAAGTTTTTAAAGATTCTAGGGGCTATTGGCATCTCAGGTTTCAATTTTATTGAAGGGAAACAGTTTTATGGTCTAGCCTGATGAGTGAAGATGATACACTAGGGGTAGAGCACAACTTGCCCATATTATAAGGATAAAGTTAAGGATATTTTTTATCCCAAGTGGGTACTCTTACTAGTTGTTCCAGAGCATTTGTGTTAACAAACTCCAGGAATCTTCAGCTCAAACTCCACCCCGACTCCTCCCTTGCTCCCCTCATGAAACACCTACTAGCATAACTATTAACAGGGACCAGAGAATGGCAGCACTCACTAAGGCAAAAAACACAGCCTCAATGAGTCCTGAAAATATCCCAAGGTACCTCTTAAATAGCTTGAAACATGACCTATCAGAACCAGTTGAGTCACTTTTCAACTATAGCCTCAAGAAAGGCTTTTATCATTAGAATGGAAGACTGCAACATTTATCTCTCTTCACAAGGGTGGACCATCAATCAACCACAGAAACTACATTCTTATTAGTCTGAGTAGTCTAATATGCAAAGCCATGGAATGGATTACCATAAAAATGATAAACAAACTCGTAGGTAACATTCAGACACTGGATCCAACCCAGTTTGACTTTGTTAAAGGAAGGTCATGCCTAATAAACCTGGTGGACTTCTTTGAGAAGGTCACCAAGGCAATGGATGAGAGGACGATGGTGCATACTGCCAGTTTGGTCCTGGCTAAGGTGTTCAGTACAATACCCCACTCAGGTAGAGTTGATAAACTCACTAAACTGGGAACAAACCCTTACATAACTAACTGGATTGTTAGCTGGCTCACAGACATGACCCATGGGAGTCAGGATTGGTGATATCACCTCCACTAAGAGACTGGTCACCAGTGGGGTACCTCAGGGCTCCATAGTGGGTCAGCTCCTATTAGGCATCTACTTCTTTTAGGTAAAGGCTAAAGTCAAGGAGCTTTTGCTGACCAAGTTCACAGCCAACTACAAATTGTGAGGTATCATACATTTCTGCATGACACAAACAAAAGGAAGGGTCTAACAGACAAATGACCAGTGCCAAAATCACAGATTAAAACTCAATGCTTTTCAGGAAAACTGCCACCTAGGCTAATTACTCCATTGATAAGATACCCCTAAAAGCTGACCATGTAGTCAGGGATCTGGGAACATATATAGAAAGTAATCTGGTCTTTGAGCAATATGTGGTCAAGGTAGTATAAAAAACATTCGGTGTCACCCAACTTATAAGTAAGGGTATGACATGCAGGTCTAAGAAGTCATAGTGCCAGTTTATTTGGCCCTTATTAGACCTATCATTGAGTATAATGCCCCCTTCAGCATGTACCTGACCAGACGTATGGAACAATTGGAGCACCCACAAAAGTTCCTTATTAGGATAATCCAGGTTGTAAACACATTGTTGTATATGGATTGCTTTAAAAACCCTATATCTATGCTCTGTCTCCTACATGTTACTCAGAGATGCTCTACGCCTGGCATAAAAGGCATCCTTGAATCTAGCTCTGATGGACCTTTTGCTCATCTGCAAAATGAACAGCATCAGAACCATAGATCCAAGGATTTAAATTTTGCTTGTGACATAAATAAGACATGTTGGTGAGACAGACATGTGCCTCAGAGGATCTCCATGCTCTGGAACAGGCTCTCCATCCATGTGAAACAGAGTCCATCCTTAACCCTATTTAAGCATAACCTTGACTAATGGATGAGAAATTGGAAACTCACCCCAGTTCTGTCCCTCATGTTTCTGATAGACAGAGGTAGACAGTAATGCCCAAACTAATGCCTCCCCCACATAACCTCTAGAAACTTCTAACATACCCCCTCTTAATAAATGCCCATGATACATAGGGACACAATTGGGTTGAATTGCATGGCTAGGCCTCTAAAGGCCCTGGTGGTCATTACTCTAGTATATACCTATGTGCACTAGTGGTGACATTGATTTCCCAGTCTCCTGGAGAGAAAATGTCTTAGCCAGTAAGCAAAAACCTAGAGGGAAGAGGTGGAGGCCATCCCTGGTGAAGCACTGTGATTTGCTGATCATGTCCTCCCAGGATGATGAATATTGTACTCCCTTTGAATGCAGCCAAAAGCAAAGCCAATTACCGGAGCTGATTATTTTTTGCTCATATTGCGGCATCATCCTTGAAGATGGTAGAATGCTGCCCAATGCTAGGATCATACCTGCCTGGGACACATAGTCAGAGAGCTCCATAATGTCTCACTTCATATAGTCTAGGGAGGTGTGTCTCAAGTAAGTAACACCCACCAACATATACTACAATTCAGTCATACTGGTACTTACTGTTCAAGGACTTGAGTGGATGAATGATCTAATCGATTCTGGCACCTGACATGAAACTGACTGTCATTCTTTCCTTGCTCAGCCTGGTAAGAGGTACATCTGTATGTCTTACAATTGAGTCTTCTATGACTAGAATATTTGTGTGGGTAGATGTTTGCCTTATGGGTTTTGCATCTGAGACTTTGGGAACCCTAGTGCTATGTGAAGGGGTAGGTGTTGCAGTCAGAGTGTGTTGCTGAGGGTATTTAATGCCTGTGTTGTTTTTGGAGCCAGGTGTTTGTGGTTTAGGCAAGTTAGTCTTAGGAACCTCAGCATATGAGGGATTATGTGCTGTATGCATATCGTGGTGAGTTGTGTTATGTGGTGTACTGCTGATGATTCTGATGTCTTTGTTGTCTATGTCTGAAATTTTGGCCTCAAGGACCATTATATAAGTACATATCTCAAACACATCATTATGTTGTTTAAGTAATAGGTGATAATCACACAACCAATCTCAATCAGGTTGGCTACTGATGTTGTGGCAAAGTGTTGGTTCATGGTTTTGACTGGAGTGATGCTGATGGTGGGGGTTTGTATACTCTAGAGAAGGCAGTTTAGTTCTAAATTCCAGGGCTGTAGGATACTAAATGGCAGTACCAGCTGAGCTTCTCATTTTAGGTAAACAACTACAATTTAGTTTTCTTAAGCTAGGTGTGGTTTACTGCAGCTCTGAGTGTCTTACTTTCTTTTAGCACAGATTACTGCAGCCCCAAAATTAGCACACTGCAGCCATTTGATTTACCAAGTCTTCTTACAAAGAGAAAGCTCTTGTGCAAACAACCAGTTATAAAACAAGTCCAATGGTGGAGGTGCACTGTGCACAGGTCAGCACAGTTTTTGTTTTCCTTTTTGTTGAAAAACACTGTTTGGAATACCTGGAGGATACCAAAATCTATGTCACTCTTTTTTCAGTGTTTAGGGCTTTTCACTCAGTTTAGAGACTTGATTGAAAGAGCCTGGAGGAGCTCAGCTCATAAGTTATAAAAGAGAAGCTGAGGGAGAAAGCCAAATAGAAAGGCATGCATAGATAGCTATATGTATATATGCATAAATGAATTTGCTAACACAGGGTTTTTTGTCCTCAAACCTTCTGCCACTGACCTGGGTAGCAGTGCAGTGCCAGTAGCAAGTCTGTCTGACAGGTAAATCAGTCAGGGAGATGGAAAGTTATGGTTGAAGATCTGATTGCCCATAAAAGGGACATTGTGATCTAGCTTCTGTAGTGCTGACCTGCAGATCAGACCCAGGGCAATGGCAGCCTACAAGGTTTCTTCCATGTAACTATAGGACTCAATGACACACTAACTTAGGATGATATGGTAATGTACATGCCTGTAGTTGCTTTATGGCACTGTATGCTGAATAGTACAGTTAACAATGTTACATTACAAGATCAGTAACAATATTCCTCCCATCTCTTTATCTCTCTCTAAGCCCTCTTGTGTTAGCTAAGGACACCAGATCATCTGTTCTGGAGGCAGGTCAAGTAGGGGAATATCCTGGACTTATGGAAGTGTACAGCAACTTGTACTGCAGCTTCTAGAATATAGTCCCCACCCCCCATGAAAGTAGGACTCATCCTTCCACCCTGGACAGTGCATATTTCTTAACAGCATACCTTTCCAAAATTGAAAAAAAGCCCTAAGATGATAAGTTTAAAAAAGTTAGTCAACCAAGTGCTCTGAAAAAAGAGTCACTTGACAGGTGGTCAGACAAGCGGAGAATAACTATTGTGCTCTGTAGACAGATTCCTATGCTTTAGAATGTGACTATAGATTAGACTGGTATTAAGTAAACAAGCATACTGTCAATACATATTAACTAACCAGTATAGAAAAAATTCCCAAACCATATAAGGACTAGGCTGCAGGTTGCTTGGAATTCAGCAGGAGTCGTTTGATTAATACTTTTTTGAGTTTTGTGGTGGATTGTGGGTATTTTACAATATTTGGATGTGTATTCCTTTCTGTGTATGACTAGAGGAAGCATCAGTGTACATTTGCAGCATTTGAAAGAAGAGTTAGACACCATATTGTAAGACAAAATCAAGGTGTTTGTTTAGCTGTCTGTATAGCAAAAATGATTTGACTATGTGAACCGTAACCAAATAAAAATGTGTTGTTCATGATCAGGGGAGTCCGCAGGTTTTTTGCATGGGGGTGCAAACCCAGAGCTCTCTCCACACTCAGCCACCCTCATGCAGTCCCCCCCACACAGCCAATCCAGTGTCCCATTACTTGACTATTTCTCCCCAGTTGCCATAAACACTGTTCAAAACTCTCAGTGTGCATATTGTTTTATGCTTTACTTCTACAATGATTAGAGATATTTGGATTTAATTTACAACTTTTATTTCAAATTTTATAGCACACTGATAGACATTTGCTAAAGAAAGCAATAGTCTTACAATTAGCATTAAAACTTCTCTACCTTTGAAACTCACATTCACTGAAACAGCATTGAAACCCACATTCAAAGAAAATTTTCTGGCCAGTGGCAGATTAACTTTACCTTTGGGCTGTTTACAAATCATAGGCCCCTTGCACACATTTTTAGGACCATGCAAAAGTTATTTGATTCACCTTCCTGATTTATTAATTATAATATATTCTAATTGAATTATATCCCTTGCATAATACAGAACCACTTGTTAGAGTGAGTTTTAAATTTATAGTTTTGAACATTTTTCCAGTAAGCTATGAACATTTTTCCAGTAAGCAATGAAACAAAACATATGAACCAATAATGACAAACTGCCCAGTTCAGAACATTTCAACCATGAAAGGCCACTCAAACTTCTGTCATTACAATCCACCAATATCAGTCAATATGCACAATCTCTGCAGAAGTAAAAGTCATCTGAATAATTCCACATTAAAGAGATCTGAAACTACGATGAGGTTGTTGCTAGAAAACAACTTTATATTTCAGTGTTTCATCTACAAATTCAGAGCCTGACACCCTTAAAAGAATAAATTGCCTATATTACATTAAAAAAATGGTAAGCTGGTATATTGCAATAGGGAATGGGTGTCAAGCTGAAAAATTCATACTTACTAGGCATCTCATCCAAATGAAAACATACTCAGGACTGCAGCACTCCACCCCCTTAAAATACAATCTACATGCTGTGGGAGTAGAACCTACAGCCCTCTACCTCAAGATGCAAGCATGCTACCTGCTGTGTTACTAACGCTGCTTTAAAATTTTATACCACTATAGTGATACCATTTGCTAAACAAAACAATTGCACATTTTAAGCAGACTTAGCATGAGCAGCAATAAACTTCTCCTCCCTTGAGTCTCACAATTCCTTGAAAATGCACTTGAAAATAAATTCCACCTGCTTACTCCAACTAGGGCATTTCAGGCTCTCACACACACAAACACACCTCAATCTTTTAGTGTAAGAAATCTGGACAAAGCCTAAAATAAATAGGGACAGATTATAAATATTGCTTTCATAAACTTAGAAAATTTCTAGAATAACATTTGTGTTGATATGCATTTTTCTAAAAGATCATCATCATCATCTTCTTTTGGCTGTTCCCATTAGGGGTCACCACAGCAGATCATCTGTTTCCATTTCTTCCTGTCCTCTGCATCTTGCTCTGTCACAATAACCACCTGCATATCCTCTCTCACCACATCCATAAATCTTATCTTAGGCCTTCCTCTTTTCCTGTTACCTGGTAGCTTCATCCTTAGCATCTTTTTCCCAATATACTCAGCATCCCTCCTCAGCACATGTCCAAACCAACTTAATCTGGCCTCTCTGGCTTTGTCTCCAAACCTTCCAACCTGGGCTGACCCTCTAATATACTTATTCCTAATCCTGTCCACTCTCGTCACACCCAGTGCAAATCTTAACATCTTTAACTCTGCCACATCCAGCTCAAACTCCTGCCTTTTTGTCAATGCCACTGTCTCCAACCCATATAACATAGCTGGTCTCACTACCCTCTTGTAGACCTTCCCTTTCACTCTTACTGGTACTGCCTGTCACAAATCACTCCTGACACTCTTCTCCACCCACTCCATCCTGCCTGTACTCTCTTCTTCACCTCTCTTCCACACTCACCATTACTCTGAACTGTTGATCCCAAGTATTTAAACTCATCCACCTTCACCACCTCTACTCCTTGCATCATCACCATTCCTCTATCCTCCCTCTCATTCACACACATATATTCTGTCTTAGTCCTGCTAACCTTCATTCCTCTTCTCTCTAGAGCATATCTCCATCTCTCCACGGTCTCCTCCACCTGTTCCCTACTCTCACTACAGATCACAATGTCATCTGCAAACATCATAGTCCACGGAGACTCCTGTCTGATCTCATCTGTCAACCTGTCCATCACCATTGCAAATAAAAAAGGGCTCAGAGCTGATCCTTGATGTAATCCCACCTCCACCTTAAATGCATCCGTCACTCCCACCGCAGACCTCACCGTTGTCACACAATCCTCATACATATCCTGTACCACTCTTACATACTTTTCTGACACTCCCGACTTCCTCATACAATACCACAACTCCTGTCTAGGCACCCTGTCATATGCTTTCTCGAAGTATACAAAAACACAATGCAACTCCTTCTGACCTTCTCTGTACTTCTCCATCAACACTCTTAGAGCAAACATCGTGTCTGTAGTGCTCTTTCCCAGCATGAAACCATACTGCTGATCTCTAATCATCACGTCCCTTCTTAACCTAGCTTGCACTACTCTTTCCCATAACGTCATGCTGTGACTGATCAATTTAATCCCTCTATAGTTACTACGGCTCTGCACATCACCCTTATTCTTAACGATAGGTAACAAAACACCTTTTCTCCACTCCTCAGGCATCTTCTCACTTTCCAAGATTTCATTAAACAATCTAGTTAAAAATTCCACTGCCATTTCACCTAAACACCTCCATGCTTCAACAGGTATGTCATCTGGACCAACAGCCTTTCCATTCTTCATCCTCTTCATAGCTATCCTTACTTCCTCCTTGCTAATCCATTGTACTTCATGATTCACTATCTCTACATCATCCAACCTTCTCTCCCTCTCATTCTCTTCATTCATCAACCCCTCAAAGTACTCTTTCCATCTCCTCAACACACTCTCCTCGCTTGTGAATATGTTTTCCTCATTATCATTTATCATTTTACCTGCTGTACATCTTTCCTAGCTCGATCTCTCTGTCTAGCCAATCTGTACAGGTCCTTTTCTCCCTCCTTAGTGTCCATCCATTCATAAAACTCTTCATATGATGTGAAGTCTAAAACTCAAATGTCTTATTATTTAGCAACTTCAATCCTTTTTAAGAGGAATTTGGGCAAAAATCTGGACATTCTGCAAAAACCTGGACAGCTGAGGGGTATGCTATCTCCCTCTTACACACACACACACACACACACACACACACACACACACACACACACATACAGACACACACACACACGCACACACACATGCACACAAACATGCACACAATACTGCTCAATCTCTTAGCACAAGAAAAACTCTGGACAAAGCCTGTTATAATGTTGGGGACAACGGCCCAAAACTAGGGACACATTTCAAAAATTGCTAGAATAACAGGATTTGTGTTAGAATGCATTTTCTAAAGGATATGAAGTCTGAAACTTAAATACACATAATTATTTAGTACCTTTAATCCTTAATTCATCCCAGTGATTTGTCAAAAAAACCTAGAATTTTTATGAGGAACAGACCAAAAATATAAGGCAAAAATCTAGACATTCTGTTAACATCTGCTGACAGGTATAACACACACATACATCCCCTACCTCCTTAGAAAGTGGATAGAACAACAAGGTTTGCATTAGTATGCATTTTCTGAGGATATGAAGTCTAAAACTCAAATGTCTGACATTATTTTCTGACTTTAGTCCTCAGTAATTTGCCAGAAAAAACAGAATTTTATGAGAAACAAAACAAAAATATGAGGTAAAAATCTGGATAATTGCAAGGTATGACCTCCCATTATGCTCCTACCCCCTTACTTACACACACTCACACACACACACACACACACACACACACACACACACACACACACACACACACACACACACACACACACACACACACACACACACACACACACACACCCACCTCTCACTTGTACCTTTGTCTACAGTCCAGTCATCTTCTGGAATTCAAATTCCATGCGGGCATGGAAGACGAAGACATAAACCCTTGGTCGCACAGATGCAGAAGCCTCTCTGCGACTGGAGGCAAAGTCCATTCTTAAAGAAGAACACCCTTTAAAAAACAACGTATTTTGTTTCTAATTAAAAGAAAATTATTGTCCTGGCCATCCAGTTCTGGGGGGGGGGTGCAAGTGCAACCCCTTGCACCTGCCTGCGGGCACCCTTGTTGATGATATGTGTATTAACAAAGATATTTTGTCTAGATGTTGTGTAGAGGTTGCATATTAATGTACTCTTTAGTTTTATTTGCTGTTACTACATTTTCCCTTCTTTATGTATACAAACAATGCCCTTAACATCAACATAATAATAATAATAAAGATGTCCTAATAAATGAATAAAGATAAGTCATAGCTTAACAACAGGTGGCCAGTTTGGAGTACATATGTGCAGTTACATTGCTGAAGTTTTTAGACAAGGTTCAAATAACAAATTCACCACCATAGCAGGTACAAACAAGCAAAATCTGAGGGTAATGCTACTCAATGCTAGAAGTCTAAACCTCAAAGTGCATTCACTTGAGGCACTCCTTAAAATGGAGAACATCAACATCTGTGCAGTGACAGAGACCTGATTCAAGGCTCCAGAGAGCATCCCTGCATTACCTGGCTATAATTCATACCACACCTTTTGGCCACCTAACCTGGACCGAAACACTAAAGGTGGAGGTGTGTCCATATTCATTAAGGATATCCACACCTCCAGGTTAGTTGCTCAACATAATGCATCCGAGATTATCTAAGTGCAACTAACTCTGGGCAAGACCGCAATCCAAATTGTGACTTGCTACATATCCCCCACCATGTCCCAGGATTCCCACTCCTCATTTCTTGATACACTGGAAAATATTAGGGTACAACCCAACACCTTCATAATGGGCAAATTCAACTACTCCACCATTAACTGGGAAAACCGCTCATGTACCAACTTTTTTACTCAATGTTTTCTGGAATTCATAAATTCCAATGCCTCGGATCAACTTATCCACACCCCCAACAGGGGCAGCAATATCCTCCACCTGGTCATTACCGACATGGGTGACCGGTGTTCCACACCAGAGGTCAATTCCTCGTTGGTCAGATCCGACCACAAGCTAATCACCCTAGACATCTCCAAAGCCAACTTCACGCTTCTTAAGACAGAAGTGGCAAACTTCACGACACCCATGCAGATGGACAATAGAGGTACAACTGCTAAATCCTACACAAATGCACTTTATAAGCACTTACAGAAGTGCATGGATCATGCTATCTCTAACATAACCAAGATGCTATCCTCCAAAAAAATGAAGCTAATCTGGTGGCCCCCTGCCACAAACAAACTCTACAACAGAAAAAAGAAACTGTTGCAAAAAAGAGTAAAATCCCATGACTGGAGGAACTCCCTGGTCAGCCTCAGTAAGAAGCTGAAATCCCTATTAAAATCCTCCAAAACTAGTTATGAAAACAAAATCACCACTGATTCTAAAGACAACCACAAAGCATTCTATAGCTATGTCAAGAATCTCAATGACAACACTCAGATCTGCTCTGAGTTACAGCACAATGGCACTAAATATACAGAACCAACTGATATTGCCAACATCCTGGCAGATAGGTTCAGTGCTAACTTTACCCCTCTCTCACCCCCTAAAGGGCCCATCTCTATACTGGAAGAATGCAAAGTTCCTGTAATCATGGCTGCACAGGTAAAAACCACACTCTCCAAAGCCAAGAACACAGCATCCATAGGACCTGACAACATCCCAGGCTGCATTCTACATAAACTACAGAATGAACTGGCACCACACCTAAGCGCCATGTTCAATCATAGCCTCACCTCAGGATTTGTGCCCACTGAATGGCGCACAGTGACGGTTATCCCACTCCACAAAGGCGGAGCCACCACAGACCCTGGGAACTACCACCCCATTAGCCTAACAAGCCTGATCTTCAAGGCCATGGAACGTATCATCATGGAACTTATAAACAAAGACATTGGTAATTTCCAAACTCTGGACCTCACCCAGTTTGGGTTTGTAAAAGGCAGATCATGTCTCCTAAACCTGATAGACTTCTTTGAAGCAGTCACCAAAGCCATAGACAAAGGTAAGGTGGTTCACACAGCCTATCTAGAGCTCGCCAAGGCTTTTGACACCAACCCCCACTCTGGAATTATAGATAAACTCACTAAACTAGGTATAAATCCCTATGTCACAAGATGGGTTGCCAACTGGCTCACTGACAGAACCCACACTGTAAAAGTAGCAGACTCCAAATCCGACTTGAGACCAGTGACAAGTGGAGTAACACAGGGTTCAGTCCTGGGTCCTCTCCTGTTTGGTATCTACTTTTCTGAAGTATAGGCTAACACAGAAGGTCTTTCACTAATGAAGTACGCAGATGACTGCAAACTAGGAGTCATAATCAAAACTCCTAATGATGTGGACATCCTACAAAATGGCCTCACTGAGACAGATTCCTGGTGTCAAAACCATAGCCTCAAGCTCAATGCCAAAAAGTGCATTGTCATCCCCTTTGGTAAAAACTTTGTACCCATGAGCTACCACATAGGTGGTAGTGTACTTAACACCGAAAGTGTGATAAGAGACCTTGGGAAACAGGTGGACAGTAGTTTCTCCTTTGATAATCACATTGCCACAATAGTCAGGAAATCCTTCTACGTAGCACACCTCATCAAAAAAGGTTTCTCATCTGGGAAAAAGAGGTCATTGTTCCCCTCTACTAATCACTCATTAGACCCATTATAGAGTACAACACCCCTTTTGGTATGTACCTCACAAGACATCTACAACAACTGGAAAGGCCACAGAAATACCTCACAAAGAGGATTACTGGCCTCAAACAGATGCCCTATGCAGACCATCTCAAAAAACTCCAGCTTTACTTCATCACATATCGCCTACTCAGAGGCGATCTCTGCCTAACATACAAAGCTATGTCAAACCCAGAGCTGTTGGACATGCTCCACTTAAAGAAATCCCAGTCCCTCCGTGCTACATGCTCTAGGGACCTAAACCTTGTCACCACAATAAACAGAACATGCTGGAGGGATAGATTCCTGTCCCAGAGACTTCCCATACTCTGGAACAAACTACCTATCTATATCAAACAAAGTTCTTCATTAGCACTCTTCAAGAAAAATCTTGATGATTGGATGAGAAATAGGACATTCACCCCAGGGATCACCTCTGGGGCTCTGCTCGACAGGGGCACAGGAAAATAATTTTCTTGGGTGGCAAAAGCTAGGGTATCTTTTTGGCTAGGCTTATATAGGCCCTAGGGCCAATAGCCTAGTACCTACCTATGAACCTATAAGTGCTATTTTTTAGGATTAAATATTAAAACAAAGTTTCTTCTGCCTGTCACTACTGATTGTTTATGAGGAATTCACAACACTTACCAAACATGATGGGGATGTGACAAATACAATTTAAAAATACTCAAATCTAAATAGTCCCATAACAGCAATATATAATTATGTACATATTTATTTTGCATTTAATATGTTATGTAATATCATAAAATTCCAGATTTATTCATTTTATCAGAAATGCATGGTAAATGATGCAATTGATAGTTCATTGCATTTTATCAGGAAAGCACAGTAAATAATGTAATATCTGGGAAGTTACATAAAAAGGTGCTTCACATGAGTCAGTCATGTAATTTTTTTCTTCAGACCGAGCAGCACTGAATGAGGAAGTAATGTAACTACATTCAGCTTCAATGATAAACATATGAATGTCTTTATGTACAAGGAAGTATCATATAAACAAGAATCTCTTCTGTCATGTACATAATTTGCATTCTGAAGTCATCATTCTAAGAAGACATCATGAAGAAATTTACCCTGCAGATATCTAGAATACACAGTTTCAAACACTGCATTATATAAACTGCAAGATGGGGTTATTCCATTTCCTAACACTATCATCAGCGGCTGTCTCAGCTCAGTTACTCCAAGGTGTCATAGTCACATTTTATTTTATCCAAATTTGGTGGCAAACTGCTGATAAGTAATACAATTCAACTATCATACATTTCTTGCCATTCCTTTCTGGATGTTACATACTAAATAATCTACTATTTTTGTCATATCGATACCATCATCTCATACCCTATACTCACCCTTCATTTTGTTAGACGTAACTTTCTTATCAATTGTCTGCTCTCATCAAAGCAATCAGTTATAATTTGCACTTACTACTTCATTTTCTGATTTTAACTGTCTATTCATAAGCTCTAACGTTGGCTTATTACTCCTATATGTTTTAATCAAATCATATGTGGTTTCTAATGTATATAATTAAATCAGATTTGTACAATTTGCAATGTCTTTGACAAATGGCCTGGAAGTGTTGGAAAAGGGTCCTGTGCCAGCCCATCATCACAGTTACCAAACAAAGAAAATCAATCAATCAATCAATCAATCAATCAATCAATCAATCAATCAATCAAATCAATCACATTATACAATATTATACAGGTTTAATGGCTCAAAATGTTAAGGCAATGAGTTCCTAATGAGTTTTATCTTGTGGATATAAGTTTGATTTTAAGTGTGCAGCCACAGACTATGCTTCCCTGAGAAAAGTCACTTAACTAAAGAGTGCTCCCAGACACTCTGTCCCTGGTGTTTTTCCTGCTTAATAAAGGAATAAAAACTAAAATAAAAAAAATAGGGTCGGAGTTAAAGCATCCATTTACAAATATTCACCTTGTCTCCATTTTTACCTTTCTTGTGGTCCTCCTGGGACTTCTCCATCACCCTGATGAGTACAAACTGGCCAATGTTATATTTAGCAGAGCTCATCACACCAGTGCTCATCTCCCCAGTCGCTGTTATCTGGAGGGATCATTGCCAGCTTGGTTTCTAAGTGCACAGTTTTCTAAATGGACACCACCAGGGATTCACTTTTATCACAGGGTTCCAGTTTTTTCATGTTGATGCAACTGTTGGAGTGGTATATGTAAATTTGTAGGGTGGGGTTGTTGCCACTTGGAGATGCAAGGGGCAAACCGCCTGTGAAAAACATTTACATTTAATTTGTATTCTTGGGATGAATTCCTGACCAGTTGTGCTTGATAAATTATTTCCTCATTCTGGCATTTTATTTCTTAAACTGTTCTAAGAAGTACTATAATGCATCTGCCTAGAAATTATGAAGACTTACTAGTCTATATGAAGCATGTTTGATTAAAAATGAGTCAATCTTAAGGCAAACAATCAAGTAATGCTTTACTATCTTGCCAGAAAAATGGAGAATATAAAATGTGTAATGTATGCTAATCAAATGTATGCTAATCAACTGTTTTATATATATATATATATATATATATAGAGAGAGAGAGAGAGAGATAAATGAAAAGTGTATCTATGAACTAGCAGGAGCTGTACTTTAGTTCCAGACTGACATCGCTGCTCTGTACATATCTACAAAAAAGTGTGGTAAATGTGATTATTTAAATGCCTGGTGAAGGAAGCAAGATAAAGACAGATAAGTTTAGTTTTTATCATAGGTAGTAGCTTGCTTTGATAGCTCAGTGTGCAGGCTTGCATGTCTTGAGATGGACAGTTAGCAAGCAATAGTTTTCACAGCTAAGTTTCTTTGAAGATACATAACACAGTTATAAGACTTGTTTATGATTTAGCAGTAGCTGGGTAGAGATATACCTAGTGCAATTTCCTACAATGTAACACTGGCACACACCACCCACAGACTTGAGGAAAAAATATATTAAAAAAACTCCTTTACAAGACTGAAGACCAAAAAAGTATAAAAAGTCCAGGCAATGACTTTGTCACTACTCCCATGTAGCATTATAGACAGACTTGCAAATCTAAATATAAAGCCTTATGTTGTGTGACAGACAGCTAACTGGTTCTCTGACAGAACCCATGTGGCTAGATTCACAAGTGCCACTTCTGAACATTACCAGTGGTGTATGAAAGGTATCAGTGTTGGGCCTCTCCTATTTGGCATCTCTTTCTAGATGTACAAGCCAACAATCCTGACCTGCGGTTATCTAAGTTTGCATACGACTGTAAATTAGGTGCTGCCATTTTATTTTCCACTGACTTACAATTGCTCCAACATGGGTTAGATGTGTTAACAATTTATGCAAGGACAGTAGTGTCATACTAAATTTGAAAAAATGTATCATATAATTTTTTCACATACATATAGGTGACACATCCCCTCCAATCAGACATTCTCATAAAGAATACAAGCAATCTTGTTAATAATTCCTTATTGTTTGACCATCATGTCACCACAGTCATTTGGAAAGCCTTCCATCTATCTCATTTAATTCCCAAAGGCATTCCAATTATATCCAAAGATGTTTTAATTCCACTTTACTTGTATCTCATCAGATTTCATATTGATTATAATACACCTTTTGGCATATATTTGCTGAAACATGTATCACTTAATTTGAGAGACTTTAGAGCAGGGGTGTCCAACCTTTTGGCTTGCTGGGGCCGCTTTGAGTGAACAGAAATGGTCTTGGGGCCGCATATAAAATATATCATATAGTTAACTCTTTTGTTGCTCCGGAAGACCACAGTCGACCTCTTGGCTGAACAGATATTCACTACAGCACTAGCATTTTTCAATGGGAAAACCATTCCAGCAGTCCAACTACATAAAATGTCAACATCAGCAGTCTTACAATACTATAATCCACAAAAATAACCCAACAAATTTGCAATAAAGTAAAGAATTCACATTACTGACTTAATAAAACAATTCTGAATAAGCTACAAGAGGGTCTCACCCAAACAAATAACTGGTGCCAGAAATATGGCCTCAAGCTAAATGCCAAAAAATGCATCATTATCCCCTTTGAGGAGAGTGATGTCCCCACAAATGATCACATTAATAACAATGTTGTAAGCATGCAATAAGTCGTATGGTACTTGGGCAGCCAGGTTGATAGAAACCTGACTTTTGACCACCACGTTGTCTCCGTTGTAAGGAAAGCTTTTTACATGGCTCAATTCATTAGAAAGGATATCTCACCCAGGGACAAGGAGGTCATAACATCCCTGTATTCTTCCTTTACAAGAGCCATTATTGAGTGCAATGCCCCTTTTGACATGTGCCTCAGCAAAACACCCTGCCAAAAGAAAGACTACAACCATTTCTGACAAAAAAGGTCAAAGGACTAAGTTCACTTAGTTATCTAAACAGACTAAAAAGCTTCTTGCTTTCCTCTGTCTCTCACTGGCCCCTATAAATTTCACCATTGGCTTGCTTTCCAGGCTAAGAAAGATCCTGCCTTAAGAAACTTCCTCTACCTCAGAAATACTGGTTATACTTAAAACGCCACTACAAAGATCACAGCCTTCACTGCAACATAAACAAGCCACTTTTTATGGACAGGTTCTTGACACAAAACCTTCAACTTCTGTAAAAAGCTCCTCTCATTATCAAACAATGTAGTTCAGCAACACGATGGCTGGATGGATAGCCATAAATGTAGTCCTTGGGTAAGTAGCATAGCCTTCATCAAACCAGATGGAAAATCCACATACTAACCTTTCCCAGCTGGATGGCTAAGATCTAATATTGGTTACTCAAGTCTAGTTGCCCAAGAAGAGGGGCATGTTTAACTAAGAATTCAATTTGCAAAATTATATTCAGTATACATATTAAATCTCTTTCGCTTACACACACACACACACAAAGCCCCTACTTATAAAATAGGCAACCTCAGTAATCACATGACATCCACTCACTGAATGAAATTGTCTGGAAGTCAAAATATCTGAAAAAAAAAATCATAATAGAGATGGATTCATCCATGTAATTTCCCACCACCAAAAGGACCATCAATAAATCAACAAACAACTGCTCAGCAAAAAGTAAATCAATAAGAAAACCATAAACTATAATGCTACATACTGGTGTAAGCATATAATTTGTGTCAATCCCCAGGTTAATCCATACCAAAAGATTGTTTCAGACCTTCAGCTATGTACAAACAGCTTTCTCCTAAAAACTTAACTCATTGATATTTTCCTTGCTGTAATTATAACTGTAAAAAAAAAATGTTTTTAAGTTAATTCTGTACCGCAATGATTTTCACTGTTACGAGATGTAATCTCTGCCATATTGTATGAGTACTACATCCATAATTTGCTGTCTCTCTCTCTCTCTCTCTCTCAGGTGTTATATTGTCTTGTGTTATTTTTGGAGCTTTTCTCCCCGGGCCTCCGCTGAAAATGGACCTGTGCCCAGTCAGACTTTCCCGGTAAACAAATGTAAAATAAAATAAATAAAAATAAACTTCCCTCCAATCTAAAGCCATTTGACATTCAGACAATTTAATTTGTGCAGAAGTTACTCACAGACTGACAGTTTACTGAGCCATAATGCTGACCTTCGCTTTTGAAAAAAACAAATTCCCAGACTTTGTCAATAGCTCAAAGTGTAGAGGATTATTTATTTATTTTTAGAAAACATCTTTAAAACTATTAAATTGATTACACACCCAGAAACACAGAAAAGTTATTGTGATTATGTAAACCACAGACTGCTGCAAGAAATCAAAGTCACATTAGCACTCTATGCTTATGTCCGAACAGATGAATCATATCTGTCAATTCCAAAAGAAGTAAAGTAGCTTAATAAGAAGGTTATTTGCAAGGTTGCATGGCAGTTTATATTGGAAATAAGCAGAGACATTAAAAAGGCTCTGTTTTTCATAATTATGCCGAAAGGTCTTCCAAGGTAAATACAACTTCTGATTTAGTATGGAACCATACCTCTCAAACTTAGAGCAAGAAATCTGGACAAAGCGAAAAATAAAAGTAGGACACAGGCCCAAAAATAGTTATGCATCACAGACACCATTGAAACAACTGTAGCTGCAAGCATTATACATCACTTATAATCTTTCTATCCCATTATTGTCAGTTAAATATTATACAGCTCATTCAGTCCTGCCTTCTTTTGCATCAAAGAAAACCATGCTTTGAAATGACAAATGCATTAAAAATAATACATAAAACACATTGCATCAACATCCTGCAACTTCCTACCTGCAAGCAACCACAGAGCTTTCACTGAAACTAGGGCTGCTTGTTTCCCCAGAATGACAGCTCTCCCTAATTAAGTCTAATGGTATGCAATCTACCAGTATCTGGACTACCTGAAATAAATTAAATTATGGCCTGTAAATTGAAAGTATACTTTGTTTAATTAAACTATATTTCTAAGCCCACTTACTATATTTTTTCAGTAACATCCCAATATCCATTTCCAGGTCACTTTACAAGACATTGGCAGTGGTAGACTTGGCATCCTTCAGAACCCCACAGGCCCACGCTAATACATTGTCCATTAAATGTAAATATCCATCCACTGTAAATGGCAAGAAGCTATGTCTTGAAAAATCTACTTCTGGCATGCACTCCAAGTATTAGGTTTTGAAACAAAGAAACATTCTCCACAGTCCGTAAGTCTCTGTCTTTAATAATCATCTACTGTGGCAGCATTCCCAACACATAAGCACACACATACACATTAAAATCCCCAGCATTTAAAAAATGACATTGTGCCCACTTGATTTGCCAGTATTGATGATCCGCCCAAGCTAAGCTTACTGTTGTCCAATCTACCACTGCTTAGAACCCACGAATGAAAAAACAGTACTAGGTGCTTTTTTGTTTGTCTGAAAAAACAATACAACTTTATATGCTACAGTCCCACATAGTCAGTCCACTACTGACCCATTAACCCTAGGCTGCTGTCTCATTCTTACTCCCTGGAACTGCATTACCTTGGACGACTACTTTTATTTCCTAAGCAAAAGACACAAATTGGAAGATGAGGCAAAAATCCAGACATTCTTTGAAAATCCATACAGTTAAGAGGTATGAGTTCATGTTCAATACAACACTCTCCCTGTCAGGAAAGCCACAATTTAATGAAAGTGTACACTTAATATATGATATATTTGTGAGCTAACTTGTTTGTGTTCAGTAGGTAGACTGATCATTGTTAGCCTCTTTGTGCATGCATCTCTCTCTCTCTCTCATGCACACATATACACACATACACACACACACACACACACACACACACACACACACACACACACACACACACACACACACACACACACATACTCTCTTCTTCTACTTTCACGCACACAATTCTGCTTTAATGCATGCACTCACTCCATACTTACCTATTAACACAGGTAATTGCTGTCCCTTTCAAAGGCAACAGCGGCAAATCCATACATGAGTCCCTCTTCAGTGAGAACACACACACACACACACACACACACACACACACACACACACACACACACACACACACACACACACACACACACTGATTGTTCGGCACAAAATAATGGCGTAAACACACTGACCCTTTTTTGGCTCAAAACAAAACTAGAAGGTGCTTTGGCGCTTGCGGACATCAACATTAGTGTTACAGGTCACGGGAATGAAAAACACAAAACAAAAAAAGTGTTTTGGGGCATGCGTACATCGATGTTGCAGTTAGAGGTTGAGGGCCGCATGGAAGAGCTCTGAGGGCCACATGCGACCCGCGGGCCGCAGGTTGGACACGTCTACTTTAGAGATTCATAACTAGAATGATCAGCGGCTTCAAAATTTTTAGTTATCAGGGCAGATTGGCAGTCACTATGCCTGTACTCAGTCACTTATGGTCTCATCCAGGGAGTAAGGTTGCCACCTTTTCAGATTCCAAAGTGGGACATTTTTTATAGAAATGTAAGATTTTGCAGGAAAAAACATACCCACAGTCAGTACAAAGGACAGAATTTCACTTTTTTGACAAAATAAAAGCTGATTCTTGTAGTATTTGATTTGCTTATGCTATTTTTATAACATTTATGTTTTCAGATACAAAATAACTCCTTTACACAACTAATAAATAAAACATTTAAAATATTTCTTTGTCTTAAAATCTCAGGACATTTGGCAGTTTTCATTTTTTTCACAGGATACAGCTGCCAAAAGAGGGGCTGTCTCTTGCAAAGAGGGACAGGTTAACCAAACCATGGAGACAGGTGTCTAGCCTTTTGAGCCATGAAAGATCCAACCCTCTTTGATATCCTATTTCTTCACAGAGTAAATGGCATCTCATATCAATGGTTAATGGAATAAACCTTCATCAGCAGATAAATAAGACATATTGGCATGATAGATACATAGTTCAATGTATCCCTCACCTATGGATAGAGGCATAGCTGGCTGACTCATGACCTAGTTCCCCATCCCCTCGGCTTTTGGCTTCCTGCAGACAGTACCCAATCCATGTGTCCCCTCCTCCAGTTCTTCAAGTGACCAGCAAACAAAATCCACAAACAGGTACCTGTGTCTCTTGAAGTGCAGGAGCCATTCCCTTTCTGGATCTTGCCCCCAACCCTCCTTTGTCACATTTTAGAAAAAAAAATCTATTTTTCCTTTTTAACTGTAGCAAACTGCTTGCTACAAATATAATGAGTGGTGGCTATAGTTTATACTCTTCAAGGAGTGCTACAGTACTCAGATTTTAATTTGAAAAAGATTTTTTTAAGCTGTAGCAAACTGCTTACTACAGTATAGCAAGCAGTTGCCATAGTCAGTTTACACTACTTACAGAGCACTACAGCACTCTGGTTTTACTTAAAAAAAAGGAAAACTTTTTTGCTATGCAGCAAATGGCTTTCTGTATTATAGCAAGCAGTTGCTTCAGTTTAGCCGCACATGGAGAGTTCCAGCACTCAAGTCTGACTGTAAATGCAATACCATCTTTTAAAAACCTGTATTGCACTAAAGAGCAAAAGGAAACCACGGTGATGGATTGGACAGCTGATCATGCTCCCTAACACTTTGTGCCCAAGGCAGTTGCCTCCTTCACCCTACTCTAGCTACACTACTGCCTCTGGAGCAAACCTCCATTACATCTCAGAGTAGTACTCCTGCAACCTTCAAGGTAAACCTAAATAACTGGATGGGCAGCATCAAATTTTCCTTCAGTCTAGCTTGTCTTGCCCTCCTTGACATTAGAGGGAACTTTTGAATAGGGTTTTTGTTTAGGCTTGTAATGATCTACATATTGATTGCCTTGTGCTTCCCTATGAACCTATAAGCTTCTTAGATGTTCTAATCAAATTATTTACACATTTGAACACATCACAATACCGCTACTAAATAATACTGGCAATTGGTAATGCCAATAATTCACTTCTGCATTGATGATCTGGACCCCAACAACTTGTACACAGCGCAGTCAACCCTTGGCCCAATCTTAGCTATAGTACTATGATTTGTTATATCTATATCTGTATCTATATTTGTCTAGCTATATCTATAAATCTATATCTATAACTATCCCCCAGATTCTGTAAGCCTTGCATGGGGTGCAGGATTAGTGCAGGAGCTCCAGCAGGCAATATGTCTGCCGTGCGATCCAGGAATAGCCTATAGGGGCGTGTGCAAGCGTTCCTGCACTAGTCCTGCACGGACACAGCCCCTGTATGCAAATTACCCCATTTGCTGGTGAAATCCATGCAAATGAGGTGAATTTGCGATCCAGGAAGCTAGAAACCAGCCATGCAGGACTAGTGTAATCTGAAGAAATGTATTCCACCAGTAACGGAGTACATTTCTGAAAATTCCAAAATGGAGCCATGACAGCTCCAAATAAAGGGAGGATATCATTTAGAAAGCATGCCAATGGCCAACTATAAGGTTTTTAAAGAAAAAAAAAAGTAAACCAGGAAATAGCAGCTCTGTGCACATTTGAGCACTGTGTTTGCGTGTCGCGCCCCCAGGCTTAAGCAGGAAGGCAATGGGAAGGGAAAACAGTAGTATGAAGGTAATCAAGGAGAACTAGCATAGCTGGCAGGTGAAATGTATCAGAATCATCCAATTATACAGGCAGCAGTCCAGCCCAGCCCAGAACATTACTATAAACTATGCAAACACCTTCCCCTCTGGTTCCATACTCTACACCACCAGTGTATACAAGCGGGGAACGTTTAACAAACAAAACTACAAAATGACAGGGGCTGCAGCAGGCATCATACAACAACATGTGCAAGAGGCTGAAGGTGATGAGGATGTGAATGCTGTCGATCAACCCACAGTGAGGAGAAGAAGAAGAGTGTATAGACCCAGGGTAACCTACCAGGGGCTACATGAGCAGGAGATAGTGGAGCACTATAGGGTGGACAGGCACCTCCTACAGCAAATTGTTGAGCTGTGCCGGCCACGCCTGACACACCAAACTGACATAGGGGAACCCATCCCAGTGGATACCAAGGTATGCGTAGGCTTAGGAATACTAGCCACATATACCTCCCAAAGCTCAACTGGGGATATCATGGGGACCTCACAGGCATCAGCATCCAGAGTATTCCACCAGTTCCTGGATGTCATGTCAGCACATGCCGGTGAGCACATATATTTCCTCAACACCCGTGAGGCATTGGCCATCAATATGCATCTTTTCCACCAAATAGCAGAATACACTGAGGTAGTGGGTGCTATAGACTGCATGCACATCCACATCAAAGCACCACCCGATGATCAGTGTATGGTCTACATCAACCGCAAGGGCCTCCCCTCCATCAACTGCCAGGTCATGTGTGATGCCCAGGGCATTATAATGAGTGTATGTGTGCTGGCTGCCCTGGAAGCTATCATGATTCCCACATCTGGCATCTGATGCAGCTGTACCACAGATTTGCCAATGGGGACATCCCTTATGGTCACCTAATGGGGGATGTTGGTTACACACTGGAGCCGTGGCTGATGACACCCATCAGAAATGCACACACACTCGAACAAGAATGCCATAATGAGACACATGCACAGACCAGACGTATAACAGAGCGTGTGTTTGGGATGCTCATGTCATGGTTTCAAGGCTTGGACACATCCGGTGGAGCCTTGCAGTACTCACCAGCTGCATGTACTCAAATTGTTCTGGTATGTGCCATGCTACACAATATGATCCTGTGCAAACAGCTGCAGCAGGAACAGCATGGGGTAGGGCCACACAGCCCCCACCAATGCCAAGGCCTGCACAGGCACAGAGTGACTTGGTGGAGGAACAACCTGAGCCTGCCCCAGTAGGCAGATGGAGACATGCCCAGTATGCCCTGGCCTTGGCAAAGAGACAACACATAGCACATGCACTGACACAGTAGGGACCCAGGGAATGACACTCTTTCTGACTCGCTCATACAGTAAAAGGGATGTCAAACATTACACTACCTGTGCTCAACCATGTATAGGGAGTGTACTATGTGCATCCGACATAGGCAGCCCTCCAGCACCATCCTCAATACTGGCACACCCACAAGGTAAGTCAATCAACCTACCAATTGCCGAACGGAGTAGAATGTGTCGTTACCTGTATCTATGGTATGGATGTGAGCATGCAAGGGAATTGGGTGGCTGAATGGTATTGCATCAGATAGTAGACACACATAGTGGCACCATGATATCTGTAACAAATACTGGAGTCACCATAGATGCCAGGACTACACAGGGTGGCAAAACCCACTGCAGGAAATATGCTGGGTGACATGCGTGTCCATATGATTCACACATGCCAATCAGGGAGGTTCACATACCCAACAACAGTTTCAGCCAGCAGAACAGGTGTAGACAAACACAAACAGAGGCTGTGCTATGGTCTCTGAATGGTGCCTATGGGTAACCCCCCCCCCAGACCTACACAGACAGACTATAGCAGGTCAGTCAGTGGGATGTTAGCTCTGAAGGGTAGAAAGTCAGACACTAATATGTAGGGCAACCAAATCTAAGACCTGTAGTACATTGATATGCCTCTAGTCAGCATGATAGGTTAAAATACAGAATGAAATGGAGTACCTGACATACCGTTACAGTCACAGCAAATGTGTACAACTGCCAGGTGTGCCCCCCCATCCTATGTAGACATGTAGAAACAGTAAGGTGTGCCCCCAAATCATGTGTATAAATGTAGAAACAGTCAGGTGTGTGTCCCCAAAATCCTGTATAGAACTGTAGTAACAGTCAAGTGTGCCCCCCAATCCTGTGTAGAAATGTAGTAACAGTCAGGTGTGCCCCCACACTCCCATGTAGACATGTAGAAAAAGTCAGGTGTGCCCCTACCCCCAATCTAGCGTAGAAATGTAGTAACAGTCAGGTCCCCCCACTCCTGTGTAGGAATGTAAAAACAGTCAGGTATATCCCCCACAACCCTGTGTAGAAATGTAGTAACAGGTGTGCCCCTCCCTACTCCCATGTAGACATGTAGAAACATTCAGGTGTGCCCCTACCCCCAATCCAGCAGAGAAATGTAGTAACAGTCAGGTGTGCCCCCCCACTCCTGCGTAGAAATGTAGAAACAGTCAGGTGTGTCCCCCCACAATCCTATGTAGAAATGTAGTAACAGTAAGGTGTGCCCCCCACTCCTATGTAGACACATGGAAACAGTCAGGTGTGCTCCTTCCCCCAATCCAGTGTAGAAATGTAGTAACAGTCAGGTGTGCCCCCCAATCCTGTGTGGAAATGTAATAATATGTATGAGTATGTATAATACGAGTGGAGCACAGATGTCCAGAGGTGGCCAAGGTAGCAAGATAGGTTGTAGCATTTGCACAATATGCAGGTCTGTGTGTGTTAGGATGGTGTGTGTTTCATATTGTGTGAGAGTGGTCAGTATGTATGCATGTTGAGGTAAGACCTGGTGGCCATTGCTCACTACTACTGATGGCAGGGACAAGCCCTTACAACTGCAGTGCCAAAGACAATCCCCACCAGTATAACACATGCTAGCAGTAAGCCATTGTAAATGTATGGTGGTAATATGTGTCACCATCTGAAAGACTGACATGGCATGGCTGTTGGGCTAGGTATACAAGCAGTACACAGGGAAAAGTACCTCAGTTATGCTGGCATGTACATCAGCTGTTTCCCAGTACATCAGTCCTACCTCCTTTGTGATCTGCAAGTGTTCGGGCAGACATCACTGGTATCCCCTACTACAGGAGCAGTTACTGTGATGCATACCTGAATGTACAGTTCCAAGGGTGTTTCCATTTCACAGTGACACAATATATACTGCATGTCTGAGGTACGTTACCCCAAGACATCACTGTGAGCAAGAATGTCCAATTGACAGTACATAAGGACAGAAAACATCACTGTGTATAACAGTACACATGTCTGAATATCTCTGCTAACAGCAGTATCATGCAGCTGAAGCAGCACAGCCACAATCACCTAAAGGACACACTATCCCCTGCATAGTTTGTCCCCATATTGCCAAATGATCGACAGATAACCTGCAGAAACAGTATGCTACCTGTAGGTGTACAACACAAAGGTCTGCACTGCAGTGCAAACTACCTGGAATTGATCCACACATTCAGTACAGAAAGGCATACTGGGCATGCTCACACACTTAAACAAATGAAGCCCATGTCTGCAAACAACAGTGGACCAGACATATCTGGCAGTTGCAGATGTTAGTACAGACACTCCTCAGTATGCACCACTCATGTTTTGCACACACAGTGGATAGGAATACAGGCATATATCCAAGGACAACACACTATAATAAACCAAAAGTAGACATACATAGATGCGAGGAAGAGAGTGACTGTGACAAGGGGCCATCCATTATGAGGCCTATCCCACTCAGCACACAGCCAAATGGCTACAACCACATGAGGTTCAGATGCCACTCAATGTAGACATTAGCCACTGGTATCTGTCAGCATTGTGGACTATGTGGGGCAAATGCTAGCTGTGCAACATGACTGTACAAGGAAGTAGTCATTTAGCAGCTGTATACATGTTCCTGTGGAATATAACCTTGTGTGTACCCGCATGTGGTGTGTCAACCTCTAGATGAATGGGTTATGGCCTATGCATACACACTGCCCTCCCCATAGCCCTACTTTGACAAGCCTGCTGAGGTCATCTACTTTGAAATACACCCTTGGGAAAGGTGTCGACCAGTAATCCCCGTGATGATTCCTGTAACTGCATACTGCTGTAGTGTGATAAATTAGTTAGGTAGGAGCTCTAATCCCAGACATGGCAACTCTCTCTGTGTGTGTGTGTGTGTGTGTGTGTGTGTGTGTGTGTGTGTGTGTGTGTGTGTGTGTGTGTGTGTGTGTAAAGTGCAATGCTTTTTAGGCTAGTCACACTCATTATAAGGCTGCTGATGTCATACACTGTGAAATACACCTTTCGGAAAGTTGTATCCCAGTAATCTCTGTGGCACGTCTTATAACTGTGTACTGCTGTAGTGTGATAAACTAGTTAGGTAGGAGTCCTATTCCCAGACATGACAACTGTGTGTCTCTGTCTGTGTAGAGAGCAATGCTTTTTAGGCTAGTCACACTCACTACAATTCAAATGCCCTACTTTGGCAAGACTGCAGATGTCATACTCTGTGAAATACATCATTTGGAAAGTTGCAGCCCAATAATCTCTGTGGTGCATCCTATAACTGCGTACTGCTGTAGTGTGATAAACTAGTTAGGTAGGAGTTCTAATCCCAGACATGGCAACTGTGTGTGTGTGTGTGTGTGTGTGTGTGTGTGTGTGTGTGTGTATGTGTCTGTCTGTGTAGAGAGCAATGCTTTTTTAGGCTAGTCACACTCACTACAATTCAAATGCCCTACTTTGGCAAGGCTGGTGATGTCATACACTATGAAATACACCTTTCAGAAAGCTGTAGCCCAGCAATCTCCATGGCGTGTCCTATAACTGTGTATTGCTGTAGTGTAATAAACTAGTTAGTTAGAAGTTCTAATCCCAAGCATGGAAACTGAGTGTGTGCGTGTGTGTGTGTGTGTGTGTGTGTCTGTGTGTGTGTGTGTGTGTGTGTGTGTGTGTGTGTGTGTGTGTGTGTGTGTGTGTGTGTGTGTCTGTGTAGACAGCAATGATTTTTAGGCTAGTCACACTCACTGCAATTCAAATTGCCTACTTTGGCAAGGCTGCTGATGTCATACACTGTAAAATACACCTTTTTGAAAGTTGTAGCCCAGTAATCTCTGTGGCGTGTACTATAACTGCATACTGCTGTAGTGTGATAAACTAGTTAGTGAGGAGTTCTAATCCCAGACATGGCAACTGTGTCTGTTTGTATGTGTGTTTCTGTCTGTGTAGGGAGCAATGCATTTTATGCTAGTAACACACATTACAATTCAAATGCCCTACTTTGGCAATCCTGCTGATGTCATTCACTGTGAAATAGACCTTTGGCGAAAGAGTACTCCATGAATCCCCATGACATGTCCTATAACAGCTTCATGCTATAGTGTGATATAGAACTCTTGTAGGGGTTCTGTTCCCACACATGGTAGTTGTGGATGTTTATGTGTGTGTCTGTGTAGGGAGCAATGCATTTTAGGCTAGTCACACTCATTACAATTCAAATGCTCTACTTTGGCAATCCTGCTGATGTCATTCACTGTGAAATACACCTTTGGGGAAGGAGTTCTCCAATAATCCCCGTGGTGCATCCTATAACAGCTTCATGCTGTAGTGTGATATAGAACTCTGGTAGGGGCTCTATTCCCACACATGGTAGGTGTGGATATTTTTGTGTATGTCTGTGTAGGGACCAATGAATTTTAGGCTAGTCACACTCACTACAATTCAAATGCCCTACTTTGACATTCCTGCTTATGTCATTCACTGTGAAATACACCTTTGGGGAAGGAGTACTCCATTAATCTCCATGGTGCATCCTATAACTGTGTATTGCTGTAGTGTAGTAAACTAGTTATGTAGGAGTTGTAATCTGAGACATGAGAGGTGTGTGTGTGTGTGTGTGTGTGTGTGTGTGTGTGTGTGTGTGTGTGTGTGTGTGTGTGTGTGTGTGTGTGTGTGTGTCTATGTTTGTCATTCGTATCTTAGGAGGATGTGAGTGTGTAACAACTGGACTCAATGTGGAGCGGGTTTTGCATATTTCTTATATGTTGACCCTAGTATACATCACAATGTCCACCGTACAGGGAAAACAGATGTAAAATAGCCGAGAGGCTGGGGTGCAAATCCATACCCCTACATGTGACATCAAGGCCAAGCAAACAAAGTTAGCAACCCTTGTATTACCCAGAGAACACTCTCAACCCATGTCTCATGCACACACACACACACACACACACACACACACACACACACACACACACACACACACACACTAGCCTAGGCAACAGCTGCAATGTTGGTAGTACCCTGCACATTGCCCACTGATAGTAACCAGTGTGTGATTGCAGTGGGCTACAGAGGGCATGGCACCCAGTCTGTCAGTCCAATATGCACTTACATGCTGACAATGCACCTTCCTTCTAGTTTATCACACTACAGCAGTATGAAGTTATAGGATGCGCCACAGGGATTACCTGTGGTGCCATCAAATGTGACCCACAAAGGACGTACTATGCCTGAAAAACATGCCATGTATGGACAGATACCACTGACACCAGGGAATACTGGTATCATGCTATCAATGTAGGTCCAGGGTCAACCTGCTGTCCATTAACAGTACCCACCATGAGGCCAGGACTGGCACATCTGATAACAATCTGAGTACACAACATGGGCCAAACATCCCAGATACAGTTCCACATGTCACTGTACATGCATGTGGGGGTTGTGCACATCCCAGAAACCATCCATGTCATGGACTAAGGAACACATACACGGCAAGCAATGCAGAGCATTGGCCATACACAATAGTTACCCAGGTGACTGGATGATGAATACAATACCCACCTGTGTGGGCAAATCCAGACACTACACCCCCGAGCCACACTGCAGACCATTGTCATGTGGCCTGATGCCAAGGTATACCCATCACCTACCCTTGTATAGCTGTCTGGCACAGATGACCACTACACACTCGTGAAGCAATGCACCCATGCATGTCAGTTCTGGCACCATGTGTCTGTGTGTGTGTTGTACGATGCCTATGACCACATTCACACTCACTACAACCCCCATTGGCATACTGAAGCATGCTGTCTGATGTCAGACATCTCCACATACCCTTTGCCCATATAACCTCCATATGACCCCTGTGGTGCATGTGATACCTGCACAGTACTGTGTTGTGGCAATCTCACTAGTGATGAGATGTATTCCTGGCCCTGCCAAGTGTATCAATGTGTGTGTGTCCCTGTGAGAGTGTGGCTGTGTTGATGCTGACACCTGTTTATGGGGACAGCCACGTGTACTACACCTACCGTAGAGCTACCATATCACTGTTGCAGATGTCACTCACCATCACATAGTTTGGAGGGCTCCTCAACATGTAACTTATGTAACACATCTAATAACTGCATAGACATGTGATAGCACTACATAGTTGTCAGGGGTTTGATACCCTGTACTGGTAGGTGTGTGCCACAAACATGCTTATGTTTTACTCTCCCACCCTCCCTGACTTATCTTTGCCTCTGTCTGCCTCTGTCACTCCCTCTCTGGTGGATGTGGAGACTTGCACCTGCTTGCTTAGGCAGTAGCATGTGTATTTTAAGTGATGCTCATGATCAGCTGACGGCCTCTGCACAAATTGCAGCCCTCCTCTAGCTGATTGCATGTGGAACAACTGTGTTAACATTCCAATAGCCAATTGCATGGTAACACATTCCAATATCTAGGAACATCATGTTGGTGTTGGGCCTTTTCATTCACTGTGAGCAGGAACTCGATCTGTTGTTTGGCAAGCAGCATCACCGATGGATTGAGGATTTACCTCTAACAGCATACACTGTGGAAACAGGCCAACACACAGGAGGGGATGTGCCTGACCTGACTACAGACTATAAGTGCTGCTATACTGCATTTGGAGTAATTTTGTTTTAACAGGGTGTGTGTGTGTGTGTGTGTGTGTGTGTGTGTGTGTGTGTGTGTGTGTGTGTGTGTGTGTGTGTGTGTGTGTGTGTGTGTGTGTGTGTGTGTGGATATTGCTGTCCTACATGTTTTAATAGCTGCCATGTCAGTTCTATGTTTATGAGGAATCCCCATCTGTAGGGTCATCTGCAGACTGGGCAGTGTGTTGTGCCTTTGGTTCCATGTGTCACCCACAGATCATCTATCTGTGAACTGCAGAAGGTAGTTTGAGGATTGCAGTCTGTAGATGGTGAAAGCGATGACAGTTACTGACTTCATATCCCTCATAGGATGTATGTTGCAACAAACCTTGTTACAACAGTAAATGTATGAGGTTATCACAGCAACATGTCAATACTGGCCCTGTGTATGTGCTTCCAGCCACAACTCTGCCAACCTTTGTACATATGTCAGGCATTAAGAGATGCATATATGCTGTACACCATAATTAGTGTCATCATATCTGATAACAAGCCACTGAGATATCAGACTGCTACACATGTTATGTACAGTAGGGGTTATATTTGATGACATAACCTGGACATTCTGTGGTTGTGTGTACAGTACTGAAGTCTGTGTACTTATGTTGGTTGTCAACAGTGTGTGTATTGTTAATATGTACCTTGGCCTATGTACAGACTGTGGTAGATGTCATTGGTCCTAGTCTTGGTCTATCTGATGTTACATGCTGCTCCACTGTATGTTACCCTATCGACTTACATGTTTGTAGGGCCAAACACACACATGTCCCATACCACAGACAGGCATCAGACCACACTGTGTACCAGACCAATATATATAAGGTTAGTGTGCGAGTGGCACATATGAGGATGGTGTTGAACAGATAGTCCATATACTGTAATATTATGGTAGCTTACCATATGTGGCTGTGGCTGTGTTCACATTGGTTGTGGTTATGCACTTTCACACAAGTGTCTGCTACTCTGTGCAGTGGCATGCTTGCAGAGCCTGCTATATATGCAGGTGCATGTGTATTCCCCCATAGGAAATGTTGGGCAGTGTTGAGCCAGTATGCCTGTAGCCTGCACAGTGCTTTTCTACACTGCTGCTGGGCCACTATAACAGTCATGTTTGTCAGACAAAGCAGTGGGATGCAGTACAGATGTATGGCAATAGCTAGTGGGTAGTATGTGGCCATGGCACCTCTATACCACCGGTAATTATGTGTCAGGACAGAGAGGGGTGTGTGAATGCATAACCTATGGGGGCAAATGTATACTGGTAGGTGCATGTTATACCCATCTACATGGCTGTTAACGTGCACATTGTCAGGCTTTGTCCACATGTCTTGCACTAAGGGGTTCTGTGTATACCTCTGGACTGTCCAGAGTGTGTCAGACTGTACACATATATTGGACAATATCTCTGATGTAGTCCACAGGAGCATTAATGTGCTAGCAGTGGTACTGTACTATGATGTCCTTAGAATGTCTGTCAGTAGTCAATGATGCACATGTTAAATGCAGATGTGACCTCCCACACACACCATGCTGTGAAGACAATCCCTATTACAGTAGCAATAGTCTACAAATATACCTGAAATACATACCTGACATCCCCTTGCACTACGAAGTTGGGACTATAGGGGCTGAGGTAGGGCTCCACTCCATGCTCAAGACATATGGTGAACATATATGTATATATAATTCTCCAGATATCTATCTAGATATATACACATATAGATATCGACATACATAGATGGATATGTATATGTACATAGATATACATATAAACACTCAGATATATACATATAGGTTCATAGGTTCATACTAGGCTATCTGCCCTAGGGCATTTATAAGCCTAGCCAGAGTATGTTTGGCTTTCACCACCCATTTTAAATTAATTTTGCTATGCCCTTTTTGAGGTTACTATACTGTGCCTCTGTCTGACAGTGACACAGAAGACATACCCAGAGTAAACCTACGATCACCCATCCACTCATCAAGATTCCTTTTGAAGACAGTCAATGAGGGACTCTGCCTAACCTGGACTGGGATTTTATTCCAGAGTGAAGGGATCCTCTGGGTTATGAATCTGTCTCTCCAGCATGTCGTATTTATTTCAGTGCTGAGGTTCAAGTCTCTTGAGCGCGTAGCTCGATGGGATTTGGATTTTTTGAGGTGCAGCATGTCCCTTTATTCCGGGTTGGACATGGCTTTATACATCAGGCACAGATCGCCTCTGAGCAGGCGGTATGCCACTGAGTAGAGCTGGAGTTTCTTTAACCGGACAGTATATGGCATCTGTTTGAGTCCTTTGATCCTCTTGGTGAGCTACTTTTGGGGTCTTTCCAGTTGCTGCAGGTGTTTGGTAAGGTACATCCCAAAAGGGGCATTATACTCTATTATGGGCCTGATGAGGGATAAGTAAAGAGGCACAATGACCTCCCCTGATCTAGATGTAAATCCCTTCATGATTAGGTGGGCTATATAAAATGTTTTTCTAACCACTTTGGCCACGTGGTTGTCAAATGAGAGACTGCTATCAACTTGAGTACCCAGGTCCCTAATTACTTCTTCTGTACTTAATGGAGTACCATCTATGTGGTAATTTGTGGGCACTTTGTTTTTGCCAAAGGGGATGACTATACACTTTTTGGCATTTAGCTTGAGGCCATGGCTCTGGCACCAGTTGTCTGTTTCTATGAGGCCCTTTTGGAGGATGCTTGTGTCGGCTGGAGAGTCGATTATGTCACCCAGTTTGCAGTCATCTGCGAACTTGGTCAGCCACAGTCCTTCCATGTTGACCTGTATCTCCGAGAAATATATACCGAACAAGAGAGGTCCCAGGACTGAGCCTTGTGGGACACCACTTGTAACTGGTTTGGAGTCTGACATGGCTACAGCAATTCTAACCCTGTGGGTTCTGTCCTTGAGCCAGTTTGCAACCCATCTAGTGACATAGGGGTTTATATTTAAGCTGGTGAGCTTATCTATAATGCCCGAGTGGGGTATTGTATTGAAGGCTTTTGCAAGGTCCAGGTAGGCTGTGTGGACCACCTTCCCTTTTGTCAATGGCTTTGGTGATGGTTTCAAAGAAGTCAACCAGGTTTTAGAGTCAGGATCTGCCCTTAACAAAGCTGAACTGGGTAGGATCCAGTGTCTGTAGGTCCCCAATATCTTTATTTATGAGGTCCATGATGATCCTTTCCATAGCTTTGCAGACCAAGCTAGTCAGGCTTATGGGGCGATAGTTTCCAGGATCCGTTGAGGCACCACCTTTGTGGAGAGGGACCACTGTTGCTGTACGCCACTCTTTGGGTACATATCCTGTAGTAAGGCTGAGATTGAACAGTAGTTTTATGTTTGGGTTTAGCTCTTCTTGGAGTTCATGTAGGCAGCCCGGGACACCGCCTGGTCCCATTGATGCTGTGTTATTTGCTTTGGAGAAGGTGGCTCTTACCTGAGCATCTGAGATGTCAGGGGGGCAGCACTCTGCTGGGATAGATATTTGCCCTTTTGGTGGGGATGGGGGGGGGGGGGCTGAGAAGTTTGCGCGGAACCTGTCAGCTAGGATGTTGGCAATGTCTGTGGGTTCGGTGTATTTTTTGTCATTTTGGACTAATTCTGAGCATATCTGGGAATTCCCACCCAGATTCCTAACATAACTAAAGAAAGCCTTGTGATTATCCTTAGTGTCCTGTGCAATTTTTCTCTCGAAGCTGGCCTTAGATGATTTTATGAGTGCCCATAGTTTTTTGCTAATACTGATCAGAGATGCCTTCCCTTTTTGGGATTTTGCTCTATCATGTAGTAGCTTCCTCCTTCTATTGTATAGTTTGTTTATGGTTGGGGTCCACCAGACAGGACGTCTGCTTTTGGAGGATTGGGTCTTGGTTTTATTTGGGATTGCATTCCTGAAGGTGTTCATAGAATGCATTTATAAAGGATTCTGTGGTCTGGGCCTTATTTTCCACAGGCCCAGAGGCTTTGAAGGATTCCACCTCAGTTTTGAGGAGTGTGAAATTTGCTTTAGAGAAGTTTTTCACTGTGGGTTTCTGGGCAGGGGGTGGGGTCGGGATGTGAATATCCAGTTGGATTAGTTTATGGTCTGATCTTACCAGTGAGGGATACACTTCTGGTCTAGAGCATAGAGTCCCCATGTTGGTGATGATCCAGTCCAGTATGTTTTCCCCTCTTGTGGGAGTGGTAACAAGTTGTTCCATAGCATTTGAGTTTATGAATTCTAGGAACCTTTGGTCTAGGGTGTTGGAGCTAGAGTAATGCTCCCAGTCTATGTTTGGGTAGTTGAAGTCACCCAATATAATGGTGTTTGGAGAGACCTTCATATTTTCCAGTGTTCACAGAAAGGCCGAGTGGGGTTCCTGGGTTTGGGCAGGTGGTCTGTAGCAGGCTATAAACTGGAAGGCAGTTTTACCCACTGTTAGTTGCACATGGATAGTCTCTGATGCTTCGTGCTGTGCCACCAACCTGGAGGTGTGGGTATCTTTGATGAATATTGATACTCCCCCTCCTTTTGTAGTTCGGTCCAAGTTTTGGGGCTGAAAAGCATGGTATGAGGTATAACCTGGTAGTGCTGGGGTGCTCTTGGGAGCCCTGAACCAGGTTTCTGTTACTGCACAGATATCGATGTTCTCCATGCTAAGGAGAGTTTTGAGTGCATGCATCTTGAGGTTTAGACTTCTGGCATTGAGTAGCATTACTCTTAGCTTCTTATCCCTTGTGATACCTATGGAGGTGGGTTTGTCTTTTGAGCTTTGCCTAAAAAAGGCACTATTGGGGTAGCAAGAGCCTTTGCCAATATCCAAAAGCCCAGGGGTGACAGGTGCAAGCCGTCCTTAGCGAAGCATCGTGGCTTCTCGAGCATATCATCCCAGGCTGAGATGCATTGGATTCCCTTTGAATGACACCAATACTTAAGCCAATTGTTGAAATTGATCATCTTGTCTTCATATTCTGGCATCATTCTTGGTGAAGGTAAGATGCTACTCAAGGTCAGGGTCATACCGGCCTGAGCTACATGCTCAGAGAGCTCCTCTATGTCTCTTTTCATGTAGTCCAAGGAGGTACGTCTCAGGTCATTCACACCAGCATGGACAATGACTGAGTCATATCTGTACTTGCCTTGGAGTGACCTGAGTGTTTGTGTTATGTGGCAGATCCTAGTGCCCGACAGGCTGCTCACTGTGACCTTCTCCTTGTTCAGCCTGGTGAGCGGGATGTCAGTGTGCCTGACGATACAGTCACTGATTACAAGTGTATCGGGTGTGTTGTTTAGCCTTAAGGGCTGTGACTGTTTGGCACACTGGCTTTGTGAGATATGTGTTGCACGTGTTTTGTTTAAGGGTAGCGGTTGCTTGAGTGTCTGCTTTGGAGGTCTCTGCTGCTTAGGCAGATCTTTATTTAGAGCCTCCAAGTATGTTTTTGTGTGATTATGTGTTTGGTTTGCTGTCGTGGTAGGTCTATGTGAGATTACAATTGTAGTGAGTGTGGTTTCCTTCTCCTCCTGACTGGTTATGTCAGTACTGAGTTGAGAGCACTTAGCCTCCAGTTTGGCTATATGGTTGCATATCTCACATGTGTTGGAATTTGTTGGGAGGAGGTGAGGGTTGCCTGTGTACATGAGGCAGTTGTAACATTGCCTCAAGATTCCCAGATTCACCAGCTGGACTGGAGAGGAGATTGACAACTGACTTTTTGACATGCTGGAATAGTATTGGGAATTCCTTTATAATTGAAAACAAGGGCCAATGGGGAACAAGGTACTCAAGGGGAGTTTGTGAGGGTGTAGTGCTTTTAATTTTTTAGTGTTGACTTATATAATTGCTTAGTGAGCAAGTGCCAGGTAACTTAAGTGCAATGTGTTACAGGTAACTTAAATGCAAAAACGACAAACAGTAACTTTCTTTCAAGTGAAACAAGGAAATAAGTACAGTAAGCAATGCAGATATCACTAGGATCCATAGAAGCGCTGAAAAGCCACGTTTTAGGTGGAATTAGCATTCCAGGGAAATAAGCAAACAAACAACAAGCATACAAACAAGGCTAGATTCAGCAGGCCTGGATCTAGTTTATGCTACAGCAAACAAGGTGTACCAATTTCAGTAAGAAACAGTTCAAATATGCAGGAACTATAAACCTTTAACCAGAAATTCCCAGCTCAGAAGTGCAGAGTCCAGCCTCTCCTCCCACAAGAGTGCAGACCACGAACCTTCTTAATGTAAAATAACTGGCCTAAAGCCCAAGTGCTTAAACCAGAACTAATACACTTTTAGAATAACAGACACAGAGCTCTCAATCAGCATTTCCCAACTTAGAAGGATGTTAGCTACCTGTCCTGCCACCACAGTGCATGCCACAAACCTTCCTAATGTAAAACAACTCGTCTGAAGCACAAGTGCTTAATCCAAAAGACTTAGAATGATAGCTACACTTTAATCAAGTTACTACCAAGCAGTAATAAATACAATTGAATACTTTAAAGAATGCCTGGATTAGTGCTCAAGTTATACAAACAAAGCTAGATTCAGCAGGCATGGATCTAGTCTATGCTACAGCAAACAAGGTGTACCAATTTCAGTAAGAAGCAGTTCAGATATGTATGCACTATAAGCCTTTAACAAGAAATTCCCAGCTCAGAAGGCCAGAGTCCAGCCTCTCCTCCCACAAGAGTGCAGACCACAAACCCTCTTAATGTAAAATAACTGGCCTGAAAGCCCAAGTGCTTAAACCAGAATTAATACACTTTTAGAATAACAGACACTGAGCCCTCAATCAGCAGTTCCCAACTTAGAATGATGTAAGATACCTGTTCTGCTACTACAGTGCAGACCACAAACCCTCTTAATATAAAACAACTGGTCTGAAGCCCAAGTGTTTAAACTAAAAGGCTTAGAATGAGTTACACCAAGCAGTAACAAATACAATTGAGTACTTTTAAGATGATGCAAAAGCAAATAAAGTAGGAAGAAACACAAATACAGTAAAAGCAGATACATTTTTTTTCAGAAAAGTAGCAAAGGCAGTAGTAAAAACAATTCTCATGCACTGCAAGCTGGCACACTTGAGTATGGAGCAATATTAGTCCACACACAGTTTGAAAAAATGTATATGCAGAGCAATATATGTCTACACATATACAGATAGGGATACATATGCACATATAGGTTCATAGATTAGTACTAGGCTAACTACCCTTGCGAACCAATTTAAGCCTAGCCAATTATCCCTTGTGAGACTCAAACCCTGCATCTTGTGTTTGTAAGGCAAACACCTGAACCATTAGGCCACCCTCCCAACCCATTAGGCCACCCTCCCAACCATATATGTATGGATATCTATATATATTGACAGTATAGGTATATCAGAATAGATATGTATGCACATATAGTTAGAAATATCTATATCTATATCTATATCTATATATATATATATATATATATATATATATACCAACATAACTAGGACTATCTGTACACATAGAATGTGCATACATATATAGCTATATATACATATATATGCATATACGTATACATATATATATATATATATATATATATATATATATATATATACATAAATCTATATATACATATATGCATAATATATATATATATATATATATATATATATATATATATAGAGAGAGAGAGAGAGATACAAAGAGATGTACACATGGCCATATATATGTTGCACTATACAGATGTGTCTACAGACATATTTATGGGTATACATGTGTATGTACATGTAGACATATAGACGTATGATATGTATACAACAATATTCCTGTCATGAGTAAACCTCATGGTTGTATATACCCTCCCAGATGTATCTCACTGTATGTATCTGCTATGTGTACATTATGACAAAACAACATATGTGATGCAACAGTCATATTAATAACAAGGACTACACAATTTAGGAAGTAAAGGCAATTGTTCAATACTACTCAATATGTATATTGACAACTATATTAGTAAAACAACAGCTGTCTTCACAGTGGTCAAGGAGTAGTGGTTAAGTGTTGTGACTTCAGTGTACAGGGTCCTGGGTTCAAGACCTGCAAGGGCTATTCATTTTGTTGCTGGGCAGAACAAAGGCTGTCAGATACAGAGTGGTTAAGGCAGGTTTGAGCAGCTTTAAGTGGGTTTACGCAGGTTTGCACGAAGTTAAGCGGTGCTAAGCTACAGGTAAACGTACGGGTGCTTACACAGTCTAGGCTTCGCTTACCAATGCACAAATCAGCTCAGCTGTTATACTGCAGCAATGTTGACACTTACTAAGCATGGTTTAGCTCTAGTAACCAGGTCACACCACACAGTCTGATAAGCTGTAATAAGTGTATGTAATGCCATGTACAATACATGCGCCTTTGTGCTGTCATTACAGTAACAAGGGTGTGAGTTTCATGTGTGGGACACAGACATATATGAGGCCTGTACAGCATTGTTATCCATGTGAATGTGTCACATACAGGTGTAGTAGCTCAGGGTACATGCTGTCACACTGACATGTAGTGTATCATGGCAGTACTGCTGTTGACAGTGCTAACCCAGGCAAGAGCAGAGTGCTAAATGTAGTATTGACAACAGGCACACCTGCAGGCATAGCTGGACACTGAGACCTTCCTGTTGTATCCCTGGTGTGTGAGCTGTGTCACAGTATATACCTCTTACTGGGCAATGAACAGTCATGTGGAATGTAACTGTAGACTACCGTCTGTACAGCACATGTTAGTGAGGGCTTCTGACATGTAGTTATGGCATACATATTGTTGTCAGACGTCTATCTGTCAACACACTCATGTTACTGCATAGGTACTTGCCAAGCTGATGAGTGTCAGTCCCTGTACAGATGTGCAGATGGTAGGTATCCAGCTGGGATATGTACAGGCAACCTAAGCTTGATTGACACTAACATGTCTGTCCAGCTGTGTAAGAACTGGCACATATAGGAGATGTCACTCTGTACGCACCACATGCCATGGGTACCTCCACTACACTACCACAGTCAACAGAACATGCTTAGGTACAGGTCTCCATCACAGACACTAACCATGTGTTGTAATGCATGTTGCATACATGTCAACTTGATCGCCTCAGTGGCCATGTGCAGGAGGCACCTGGAGGATTGGCTGATGCATGTCATTCTCAACCTGAGGGTCACCACAGTAGTGTCTATCGCTATATTGCCTGTTGCCACCTGGCAGGTGCCGGGATACCACTGTACACACAACCCTACACAACCCATCTCCCCATGGACAATAGCTAGGTACACAGCTATGACCACCTGCAGTGATGCACCCCTGTACTTACACATCTGTGTGCATGACTGAATATAGCAGCATCTGTGTGTTAGCACACCTGTACTTGGGAATTCCAAGAGGGCCTTCACAACCAATGCAACACCCATTGCCAGAGTCAATTGTGGCTGCTGCTGTATGGGACATTACATGCACCCTGTTAAGCTCCCTCCCATAACAGCTACATGAGCCTTGCAGTACCAGCACAGCAGTGTTTTATAAATGGGTTGATAGGCATGGGATACCCACTGTGTTCTGGTATGTGTGTATAGGTGTGCATGGCTGTATATCTGTAGGATACAGCATTCCGAAGCCACATATTCCTATTACAATTCCCATTGCCACACAGTAGTACAGATAATGTTGCTGCTGTCCATAGGTGAGGCATGACAATGCAACACCCTACTATGTGTGTGGCATGTGCATTAGATGCATATCCCTGTAGTTCCACTGATGGGGTATACTATGGGTTGTATCGCAGTTGCATACAATGTGTGGTGGTGGGTATGGCAGAGGGTCATCATGAGTTTCAGGGAGTACAATATCCACTGGGGGATGTGGGTGCTGTGTACACTGTCATTACACCGAGGTACACCCAGTATATGTCCCATGTACCACGTTATGGTTACCACTGTCACCATCAACCATACAGGTAACTGATACCACAATCCAAGCCAGTTATGCATGTGCTGTATGCAGCCTACCTGTAACACATTGGACACATGGTCAGGTTAGTTAGCAGCGATAGGCCCTGGTATCTCGGATGTGTGTCTGGCTGTTATGTGTCTGTTAATGTGTATATGACAGTATGTCACACTAGGTATTGTCCATATACACCCATTACATCCCCCATTAGCATACTGTACATGTCTGGGAATGTTCTGCATGTAACATGTAATCTGGGACACACCTCACCCTAAATGCTGTGTGGTGTATGCAGTGTATAGCCACACACTTCAGTATCACTACATAGCTAGGTAGGGGTCTGGTCCCAGTGTTGTCAAGTAACAGTGTGTGTGTGTGTGTGTGTGTGTGTGTGTGTGTGTGTGTGTGTGTGTGTGTGTGTGTGTGTGTATGTGGATCGGTCTACATCAGGTTGCAGGGTATACACACATCAGCGAGTCACCTGTCCATGTGACACAGGCAATAACCATTTTAGTAACCTGTGACATGATATGTCACAGCCATGGTGTCACCATAGTGCCATACCCCGTTGTGGAACATGACTGCGGACCATCCTCGTATTGACACATGTACAACTACAACACAAATGGATAACATTATAGAGACCACAAACAACCAGTGTTACTAACAGCTATAATGCATCATTGCTGGATGGCTACACTACCTGCCATTTATGCAACACACTTAACTCCTTACAACATGTTACACTGCAATACTGTGGTACACTGTAGTACAGTCACCATGTGCATCAGAACCATATTAGTATGTCCCTGCTTGATGGTATGGATGACAGGGATGTGGCACAGGTATCTTCATATGCACAGGGTGTGATGTTGGTTTGCCAGAGGCCAAGGGTGGGTCATACATTTGACACCATGTGTGTGAGTGAGGGGTGTACTGTGGTGAGCTGGGCATGGTGATGTGGTGTGTGTAGGTATGGGGTTGCCCTAGGCGTGTTTGCATAGTGTGTGGGCATGCATGCACACAGGTCTGCCATTTGGCTGCCCTACACAGGTGTTTGTGGACAGGGGCAGACCATACCTGGCAGGGTGTGCAGTTCACTGCCTCTGGCCATGGGCACATGGACTGTGCCTGCCATGGGTTCCATGGGCACCTCCAGGTACAGGCCTCGATGTGCTACTCACCTGATGATAACAAATTTCCGCTGGTACCAGGTCCCTCCTGGAACTTGCCAGGACCACGTGCTCATGGCTTATTGTGGTGTGGTGTAGACAGCGCCCCCTCACAGTGCTGGGGCTGGTACTGCCACTACAGGAACCCCTTGGTGTCCTAGCACATACACTTTGACTACCAGCTATTGGCATTGCTGGCCTACATCCACACAGCTGTCACAGCACTCCCACCACATGTTCAAGCATGGACAGACCACAGTCAATGAGGGCCATCATCTCACCAGACCGTCTATCCAAGAACTCAGTTAATCCATGGATGGCACCAGCCAGTTCACGAGAGTTGTAATTTGCAGATGTGAGAACAGCCCTCTGCAGCCTCACGCCCTGTCTGTGGTAACGTTCTATATGTGTCTGCACCACCATGACAGCCTGAAACATGCACCTGCTAGTACCAGCTATGACACCTCTGCCAGCAGCATGATGTCCATCAGCCCTACCATGAGCATCCTGGGACATCTGCCTATGTGGTGCCCTGCCGGACATCTGGCTATGCCTGCTGTGACCAGACACAGTAGGCATGGTTACCACACTTTCCTGTGCACTGCCACCGAACGCCAGCTGTCCCTCCGCTATGGCCACTGGTAATGGGGTGTGTATAGGCACTGAAACTGTGTGTGGGCTTGGGGTGGATAAATGGGGAATGTCAAATGTTGTTGCAGTGTCGGACCCTGACAACCCCACCTGTGCCTCAAAAGAACTATCATCATCTTCGGTGTCTGTATGGACACCAACATTAGATTGCATGCAGGATTTACCCTGACCCACCTTGTCACCTGTGAGGGAAAACAATAAATGCACTTTAAAACCTGTACAGCATTGCCTAACAGTACAGACACACACACACACACACACACACACACACACACACACACACACACACACACACACACACACACACACACACACCTCTGTAATACCTACCTGTCCATGACTTTACAGACAGTCCCAAGTATATGCCCATGTGGTACCCCATCCTGCATCACACTTGTTAACGTACACACATTGATACCACTCATTAGCATATCAGTCCTCTAAATGCCTACACAAGTGGTCACAACACAAGGCCTGTTGCTACTTTACCTGCCTGACCTGTGTGTAGTGGTTTTACATGGCCTCACTGCTGTCATATGGTATGCACCCTCCGTATGGGCAGACAATCATGAACATGGCCCCTATATGTGTGGGCTGCTATGTTCTATCCATAATATCATGCACTGGTGTGTCTGTGTAGATAATGCTCAGTACATATCAGATATGCTTCTCCTTCAGCCTATCATGTAACAACTGTAATAATTGGATACACTCCCTGGTGTTGACTAGAACTTCCCCAATGCATCTATAGTGCTGCATACGTGAATTGTAGGTGACCTCTCTGCTGAATGCGATATTAAGGGTGTACCTGGTGTCTACCTTCCCTCTGGATGCCTGTTTCATGCTACAGACCATATTACACTATCAGCTGTCCTATGATTACACACATGACAGGCATTCCTGGTGTGTAATGTGGCAGTCCATGTACATGTACTGCATGATCCCAAAGGGAGGTACTGCTGTATGAACACCCCACAGTGACACATGCGCATACATGGCTAGCCTTACAAATACACACACATGCACACAAGCATCATACATGCATCAACCTCCCTCCATTTCACCGGGGTGACCCTACAGACAAACTGACTACCCACCAGGATGCATACATACATACATACAGGTGAGGTTGCACAATGAAAGTACACACAGTCCTCCTATTACCCCTCTGTCAACATGAACAACATATGGTACCTGACAGCATGCAGTGTAGCTATAGTCAATCCATGCTGGCAACAGTATACATGTATGTGATACATGTGCTGTGTCACTAGGTGAAGCCCCTTCCCCTGGATACTACTGCGCCCATGAACATGGTATTTCTGTGCACCTGTTTTGCACCCTGCCATGTACTGTGCACCACACCTCACAGGCGTACGGCTCACTTTTGAATGTCTACTACTGTGTTGGTCATCTTTAATGCTCACAGCCCCTATGTTTTCCAGCAACACATACCTGGTATGATATGTGGACAGATGTCATTTGTGAATGCCTGATGTCTGATGTACAGCTCTCAACATCAGCACACCATGTATGACCAATCCAATACACTGACAAGCATTAGAGCATACCGTGGCTATGGGCAGGGGGGTGTACACACCTTTATTGATTTGACGCATCCATCCTTTTTTCTGCCATGGGACCACATCACCGCATATCTTAGCAGTTCATGAGCCTGATATGTGACATATGTCATGTACTTTCACATGCAGTGTCTACGGATTGTATTAGGTTTGTAGCTACTGACCATGATGCAAACACACAGTGTGAGCATATGTGTGCACACCCTTATCATGATGGTTTATCGCACCTCTTGTTGTGTGTACTACAGCAGTCACTACTCCTGGCAGGGGTATACCAGCATGGGCCATCTGCATTTGCCAGTGTATGTTCAATCTGCCCTACACATGTCCCCTTATTCTGCATGATTGCAAGGTATACTCATGTGCACATCCCATGCTGTTAACACACTGCCGTCACTATTGCTGTGGGGGTAGGGTTACGGCTGCCACAGGTCCTGAACCTGACTATGTGCAGATATAGCCATTCCTAGCATCCTTAGGATCCCTGCTGCAGTGCACTGGTGTGTCATGCTGACACCCCCCTCCTTCAGCCTTTTAGCAGATGCATGACAAGTAAGCCCTACACATGTGTGTCACTTTGCAGTGTCCCATACACTGAACACCACATGTTACAGCCTAGTCCCAGCTGATAATATGGACTACTGTAATGCCTTATGCCACAGTGTATCTCTGCAGCAGTTGCCATTGTCCTACAGGTATATACATTGGTGTTGCACTGTATAGGGATATTGTTCTGAACATGTCCCTACTGTAGCCCATGTCTCCCACCATTATGTTACTCCCTGTGGACACATTCTGCAATGACAGGATGTTAGTTATAGTTTCATAGTTTCATAGTATAGTACTAGGCTATCTGCCCTGGGGCATTTGCAAGCCTAGCCATAGTGATGTAGGTATTGCCACCCCATGAAATGGTACAAAAATGTACAGAATAAATCTAGAATACTGTGCCTCTGTCTAGTAGTGACACAATGAAGGTTCCCTTATATAATAGAATTAGTTTACTGTGCCCCTGTCTAGCAGTGACACAGATGTGACCTCTGGGGTAAACTTACGATCTCCCATCCACTCATCAAGATTTCTCTTGAAGAGAGTCAGTGAGGGGCTCTGCCTAATATGAACTGGGATCCTGTTCCAAAGCATGGGAAGCCTCTGGGTTATGAATCTATCCCTCCAGCATGTCCTATTCATACTTGTGCCGAGGTTTAAGTCTTTAGCTCTCGTGGTCCTGATGGATTTGGATTTTTTGAGGTGGAGCATGTCCATCAGATCCTGATTGGACATGACCTTGTACGTCAGGCAGAGATCACCTCTGAGCAGGTGGTATGCTACTGAATAGAGCTGAAGTTTCTTTAGTCTGGCAGAATAAGACATATGTTGGAGACCCTTGATCCTTTTGGTGAGGTACTTTTGTGGTCTCTCCAGCTGTTGCAAATGCCGGTGAGGTACATACCAAATGGGGCATTGTACTCAATCATGGGTCTGATGAGGGAGGAATATAGGGTACAATGACATCCTTGGATCTGGATGTAAATCCCTTCATGATGAGGTGTGCAAGGTAGAATGTTTTTCTAACCACTTTGGCAACGTGGGTGTCAAATGAGAGGTCGCTGTCTACTTGGGTCCCTAGGTCTCTGATTACTTTTTCTGTACTCAGTGGGTTGCTGTCTATGTGATATTTTGTGGGTACTTTGTTTTTCCAAAAGGGATGACTATACATTTTTGGCATTTAGTTTAAGGCCGTGACTACGGCACCAGTTGTCCGTTCAGTGAGGCCTTTTGTAGGATGTGTGCATCTGCTGGTGTATCAACTATGGCCTAGTTTGCAGTCATCTGTGAACTTTGTCAGCCACAGCCCTCCCATGTTTGCTTTAACATCTGAGAAATAAATGCTGAACAAGAGGGGTCCCAGGACAGATCCCTGTGGGACACCATTTGTGACTGGCTTTGAGTCTGACATTGCTCCAGCAATTTTAACTTTATGGGTTCTGTCCTTTAGCCAGTTTGCAACCCATCTAGTGACATAAGGGTTTACTTTTAAGTTGTTTAGCTTATCTATGATGCCTGAGTGGGATATTGTGTCGAAGGCCTTAGCCAAGTCCAGGTATGCTGTATGGACTGCTTTGCCCTCATCAATGGCTCTAGTGACTGTTTTGAAAAAGTCAACCAGGTTTAAAAGGCAGGATCTGGCCTTTACAAAGCCTAACTGGGTGGGGCCAAGTGTCTGTAGGTCCCCTATGTCTCTGTTTATGAGTTCCATAATGATTCTTTCCATAGCTTTGCAGACCAGGCTAGTTAAGCTTATGGGCGTAGTTTCAGGGTCTGTATATGCACCCCTTGTGGAGTGGGACCACTGTTGCTGCACGCCAGTGTTCAGGTACATATCCCAAGTAAGGCTAAGGATAAATAGCATTTTTATGTGTGGGTTTAGCTCCTCTTGAGTTCACGTAACACGCACCCGGGATACCGTCAGGTCCCATTGATGCTGTGTTTTTGCTTTGTTTAGGCGGTTCTCACTTGGACATCTGAGATGACGGGGAGATTACATTCAGCTGCGATAAGTATTTCTTCTTTTGGGGGTGAAGGAGGGGAGAAATTTGCACTGAACCTGTCAGCCAGAATGTTGGCAATATCTGTGGGTTCAGTGTATTTTTTGTTGCTGTGAACCAACTCTGAGCATATCTGAGGGTTTCTGCCCAGGTTTCTAACATAGCTGAAGAAGGCTTTGTGGTTATCTTTAATGTCCTTAGCGATTTTTCTCTCAAAGTTTGCCTTGGATGTTTTTATGAGAGAATGTAGTTTTCTGCTAATGTTGATCAGACATGTCTTCCCTTCATGGGATTTCGCTCTGACGTGCAGTAGCTTCCTTATTTTGTTATACAATTTGTTTATGGCTGAGGTCCACCAGACAGGATGCTTACATTTGGTGGAGAGGGACTTGGATTTGTTTGGGATTGCATGATCCATGCATTCTTGGAGATGTCCATAGAAAGCATTTGTGAAGGATTTGTCATTGTGGGATGTGGTATCCACTGGCACAGTGGGCTTAAAGGATACCATCTCAGTCTTAAGAAGAGTGAAGTCTGCTTTTGAGAAGTTTTTCACTGTGGTCTTTTGTGCTGGGGGTGGAGGTGGGATATGTATATCCAGGGTGATAAGTTTGTGGTCAGATCTCACTAGTGAGGGGTATACCTCCAGTGTGGAGCATTTTGTCCCCATGTTTGTGATGATCAGGTCTAGTATATTATCTCCCCTAGTGGGAGAGGTGACTGGTTGTTCCAGTGCATTTGAATTTATGAATTTCAGGAACCTTTGAGCTAGGATATTAGGGCTAGAATAATGTACCCAATCTATGTTTGGGTAGTTGAAGACTCCCAGTATGATGGTATTTTGTGATACATTCTTATCCTCCAATGTCTTCAGGAAGGCTGAGTGTGGTTCTTGAGATTGGGAGGGTGGTCTGTAACATGCTACCAGTTGTATAGCAGTTTTGCCTATGGTTAGTTGCACCTGTATGGTCTCTGATGCTTCATGTGTTGCTACTAACCTGGAGGTGTGGGTGTCCTTTATGAATATGGACACTCCCCTCCTTTGTGGTTCGCCCAGGTTTTGGGGCCGAAAAGCATGATATGAGGTATAGCCTGGTAGCGCTGGGGTGGTCTCAGGAGCCTTGAACCAGGTTTCAGTTACTGCACAGATGTCGATGTTCTCCATGCTGAGGAGTGCATCAAGTGCCTGCATCTTGAGATTTAGACTTCTGGCATTGAGCAGCATTACCCTTAGTTATTTTCCATGTTTGTTTTCTAAGGAGGTGGGTTTGTCTTTTGAGCCTTGCCTAAAAAAGGCACTATTGGGGTGGCAAGAGCCTTAGCCAATATCCGGAAGCCCAGTGGTGACAGGTGTAAGCCATCCCTTGCGAAGCAGCGTGGCTTGTCCAACATATCATCCCAGGCAGACAGACATTGGATCCCCTTAGAATGACACCAGTACTTGAGCCAGTTGTTAAAGCTGATCATCTTGTCTTTGTATTGTGGTATCATTCTTGGTGAGGGCAAGATGCTGCTCAGGGTCAGGGTCATACCAGCCTGGGCTACATAATCGGAGAGCTCCTCTATGTCTCTTTTCATGTAGTCCAGGGAGGTACGTCTCAGGTCATTCACACCAGCATGGTGTCATATTTGTACTTGCTTTGGAGTGACCTGAGTGCGTGTGTTATGTGGCGGATCCTAGCTCCCGATAGACAGCTCACAGTCACCTTCTCCTTGTTCAGCCTGGTCAGTGGGACATCAGTGTGTCTGACTATGGAGTCACCTATTACTAGTGTATCAGGCAAGGTGTTTGGCCTTAAGGGCTGTGATTGGTCGACACACTGATTTATTGAAGTATGTGTTGCAAGTGTTTTATTTTGAGGTGGTGGATTTTTGGATGTCTGCTTTGGGAGCCACTGTTGTTTTGGTAAGTTTTTTATTAGAGCCTCCGAGTATGTCTTTGTGTTTTTATGTGTTTGGTTTGCAGTTGTGTTAGGTCTATGTGGGACTGGGATTGTTGTGTGTGGTTGCCATCTCCTCCTGTCTGGTCATGCCAGCCCTGAGTTGAGAGAGTTCAGCCTCCAGTTTGGCTATATAGTTGCATCTCTCACATGTATTTGTGTTTGTTGGGAGGAGGAGAGGGTTGTCTGTGTACATGAGACAATTGTAGCATTGTCTCAAGATACCCAGATTGACCAGCTGAACTGGAGACGACGCCAGTAATCTACCACTCGACATGCTAGAACAGTATAAGGGAGTGGTATACCTTTAAGGGAAGTGGATATTCACAGGGGTGGTAAGTAGATGTAATGCTTTACTTAGAATGCAGAGTGCTTACTTGGTAGAGAAGCATTGAGAACAAGTGCTAGGCTTATACTACAGTGAGTAGTCTGGTTATACTAAGAGTAGAGCTTCCTTAAGGGAAAATTTGAAGAGCAGACTTGGCAGAGCCAGAAAAAGTTTAACCTTGTTTAACCGGTGCTGTGCTATGCGCACGACAGCGCAAAGCCGTGCAAATGCGGATTTTAAACAGTGAACTACAAAATAGCTAGAAATGGTCCCAAACAACCAATTACTACAGCTTCTTGTGCTGAGGTCACTTCCCCCAAGGACAGGTAGGCTGCTCAAAGCTCCCCACTCCCACTGGTGAGCAAAGAAACTTCCTTCTATCCAAGTAAGGTAATGGACAACACAGGAACTAAACCACAGCCCAGAATACAGCAATGCCTGTAAACTGGTCTAAACTAGTTGAGGAAGGCGGGAAAACAAGATTTTTTTTTTGTTTTTTTGTTTTTTTGGTAGAAACACACAGAAAATGCAGAAACAGTGATAAATTAGTTACACAGGCTAGCACACTTTAGTGGGCAGCCTCCACAGTTAAATTAAACAAACAAACAAGCAAACTTTCGATCAAATTCGACTAAAAAGTAACTTTAAGTGCAGATTTTAAAATAATGCAGCAATCAGTTAAAAACAGTTCAGGCTAGTTCATGGTAAGCTACAGAAGCTATTTCAAGTGAAAAAAAGCAAAGATACTTAAATCCAGAAGGTAGTCGCTTTTCTGAGTTCCCTGCTGCTAGGACCACTCTGTAAACTCACGTGGAGCTTGTCTGAGCAGTATAGCCAGAAAAAAACACCCAGAAGCGGATTTTAAACAGTGAACTACATAAGAGCTAGAAATGGTCCCAAACAACCAATTACTACAGCTTCTTGTGCTGAGGTCACTTCCCACAAGGACAGGTAGGCTGCTCAAGGCTCCCCACTCCCACTGGTGAGCAAAGAAACTTCCTTCTATCCAAGTAAGGTAATGGACAACACAGGAACTACACCACAGCCCAGAATACAGCATTGCCTGTAAACTGGTCTAAACTAGTCGAGGAAGGCGGGAAAACAAGGATTATTTTTTGTTTTTTGTTTTTTTTTGGTAGAAACACACAGAAAATGCAGAAACAGTGATAAATTAGTTACACAGGCTGGCACACTTTAGTGGGCAGCCTCCACAGTTAAATTAAACAAACAAACAAGCAAACTTTCGATCAAATTCGACTAAAAAGTAACTTTAAGTGCAGATTTTAAAATAATGCAGCAATCAGTTAAAAAACAGTTCAGGCTAGTTCAAAGTAAGCTACAGAAGCTATTTCAAGTGAAAAAAAAGCAAAGATACTTAAATCCAGAAGGTAGTCTCTTTTCTGAGTTCCCTGCTGCTAGGACCACTCTGTAAACCCACGTGGAGCTTGTCTGAGCAGTATAGCCAGAAAAAACTGCCCAGAGGCGGATTTTAAACAGTGAACTACAAAAGAGCTAGAAATGGTCCCAAACAACCAAATTACTACAGCTTCTTGTGCTGAGGTCACTTCCCCCAAGGACAGGTAGGCTGCTCAAGGCTCCCCACTCCCACTGGTGAGCAAAGAAACTTCCTTCTGTCCAAGTAAGGTAATGGACAACACAGGAACTACACCACAGCCCAGAATACAGCAATGCCTGTAAACTGGTCTAAACTAGTCGAGGAAGGTGGGAAAACAAGGATTATTTTTTTGTTTTTTTGTTTTGTTGGTAGAAACACACTGAAAATGCAGAAACAGTGATAAATTAGTTACACAGGCTAGCACACTTTAGTGGACAGCCTCCACAGTTAAATTAAATAAACAAACAAGCAAACTTTCGATCAAATTCAACTAAAAAGTAACTTTAAGTGCAAATTTTAAAATAATGCAGCAATCAGTTAAAAACAGTTCAGGCTAGTTCAAGGTAAGCTACAGAAGCTATTTCAAGTGAAACAAAAGCAAAGATACTTAAATCCAGAAGGTAGTCACTTTTCTGAGTTCCCTGCTGCTAGGACCACTCTGTAAACCCACATGGAGCTTATCATGCAGGTGTCTGACATACCCTTCCAATACCCCATCATGGTCACCTCTGTGATGCCGTGCTTTTCACAGCAACAATACGTGCACATGTACAGCATGCATTCAGGATCGGTGTTTTAGATATGTGCATGGAATATACCATCACCATTACATGCCTGGTGTGTTTGCAAGCATCTACATAAACCATACTCACCAGCTACAGGCTGCTGACTTGGTGGTATCCCAGAGGGACCTATATAAGAGGGTGAGAGATGCAATGTCAGTGGCCACACCTGTGGCAGTGCTACAGGGTGGGTGCAGTATTACAATACATCAATGGTACATTTCCACAATACTACCACATCTGAACATCAGTTTATCACTACAATGCAGCAACACAATATATCTATGACATGTCAGATATGCATGATCTACCTGTACTGATGCAGATGTATACGCAACAGTGGTCTACTGATGTGCCCTGTGTCCTTACCTGCAAGCTCCTTGGCTGGTGTATGGGTGCCACCCACCTCCACAAAAGTGTCCGCCGGTTGGTGGCTGGCTGGACGGGCAGGTGCCATGATGCTGGCCAGGAGCTTCTCCAAACATGTCAGGGGGGATGGATGGCATGGCCCCACCTGTGGTGAGGTGATCCCCCTGGACTGCAGCAGCACGCCGATGGGAATTGTAAAGCAAGTCAGTACAATGATACCGGACCTGCTCATAACTGCGGTTGTGCAGTTCAACATCATTGACCCTGTGGACTAGGTCATTCCACAGGGAGGTCCACTCCTGATGATCATGGGTGGCCCTGCCAAACAGCACAGGGTAGTGCTGGATTAATTATGTGATCAGCACTTCATTTTTGGCTGCTGCATAAGTTGGCAAATGAGCATGGGACATCTTGGCTGAAAGGCATGAAGATGGAAACAGGTCTGAGCAACTCATACAGCAGGGTTACCACAGTTCTTCATACACATCTCTGTCACCCCCCCCCCCACCATATCAGCTACAACAAACTGTAAACACAACTCTTTAGGCATGTATACAGCTTACCTAGCAGTGGGACAGATATTGTACTGTACCACACTTGCTGCTTTGTGATTGTAGCCGTGTTCCTTGTGTGGACATTATCATTGCTGACCTGTTACAGACTATTCACCTGCATGCCATTGTCAGGGCCACTATGGTTCCATATATGCCTGTGGTATGGGTGCTTTGCTGCACATCTGACATTCTGTGTTATTGGGGATATCTATGCATGCTGTTGGACATGTTTCGGTATTGTGTAGACTATTACTACCAACATATGTTCTATAACAGTGACACAATAACATGTATATGTACTATTGCCCAGCAGAACCACCTCTTCTAACCCATCTGCCCATGTTACCTGGCCACATCACATGTGTGTCCCACCCTGGGGCCTCCTCATGTACTGGCCCAGAAATACTGTCAGGTGGAACCAACCCAGGGGATGTTGTACCCCCAGAGGGCACACACAGACATGTTCCTGTCCTCTGAGGTCAGGTCCAGGGTCTATTCCATGACAGGCTCCACAGATACCTCTGAGATGTGCTACATCACTCTGAGGCACCCAGTACACATTCTCAGGGCCAACAGGCTCCTCCTGCTTAGCCTCCAGGCCAGGCACCTTCAGGACGTGGACTGCTGTTGTGAGTAGCATTGGGTGGGAGGCTTGTTCCCATTGTGTCCATATTGGAGCCCATGGGGTGTCCACATCACAGACCACACACACCATCCAGGGTGTTCACCCACTACATGTGTCACATACCACCCCTGTAGACTGTCCTCTATACTACACCTGCCATACATCCCCATATTTCCATTCCATACTTTACAGATGGGGGCAATGTGGCCCCAACAAGGGTTAACATGTGACATAGCCGTCCATGTCGCACACACTGCCAGCTGTAGATATCTGTGTGTATTGCTATGTGTGCTGTTGCCTCGCACATTGCATGCATCACTGTGGTAGTAATATAGGGGACATGTATTTACATACATATATGTTTGTGTGTGTGTTTGTATATATATATATATATATATATAGACATGTGCATACAGGTATATATCTATATATGTGTAGATATATGTGATGTATATATGTGCACATATATATGTCTACACATGTGTATCTGTATATTTGTGGGCATACATGCTGATATACATATATATCTTTATATAGTATATATGTGACATATGTACACATACGCATACCTACATGTGGGGTGCATTCAGACATCAGGTCCACAATCTCACAACACCTTCCTGCACAGCTGCACTGTGCTGCCTTGCTACAACACAGACAGGTGCCACATATGGACATGGCCTGACATTAGGGGGGTATATGTAGGACCTGACTGCAGGTAACCTTATTACACACCTATGGCACTCCTGCATGCTACATTACAGATTAACCTGAGTATCCTGCAAGGGGTGAGCTGTGGGTACCATGTGTCCATCATAATGGCATTACTTCCACCACCATTACACAATGCACAATATGATGGTTTATATCATGCCAGTCAGTGCTGATCTGCAGGGTTGATGGCTATGGCTCACTACCAACAGGGACAGACACAATTGTCCATATCAGTTGTTCAGTTGAACATCATTACAACAACACCTGATGGCACATATAAATCATTCCACATCATCTATCCCATTATTATGGACCAGATACTACAATCAATTACATGCATATATACTTCATATACCTGTTGTGGGAATGATGTCTGTTCTGGATAGTTTTCTTGATGTTATTATAGTTTTTTTTTTTCCTTTGGCTTTTGCTTTGCCTTTGCCTTAGGCTTGTTTTCTCTCTCTCTCTCTCTCTCTCTCTCTCAAGTAAATGGATTGAGCTGCTTTGAATAGATTTCAGCCTGGTTTTGTAGGTGATGCACATGATCAGGTGATGGCCTCTGCACCAATCAGTGTTCTCTACTTGCTAACTGCATGCCGCTTGCTGTGTAGTACTTCCAATTGCCACTGTCATGGCAACCACCTACTATAAATCCCTAGATCATGTGGGTGTGGCCCCTTTACCTTTCCTGTGTGATGGACATCCTTCCTGTGTGTGGGCATCAGTGTCACAGACAGCAGATAGCAATGCCTCTTACAGGAGAACCTACACACTCAGGCCAGCTACATATTTGTAGGAGGTTCCAGAACTACAGACAGAGTGTGAGTAGAGTTGTATGCATTGTATAGTACTGGTGTTACAAGGTTTGTGTGTACATGCTTGTTTACCTTGGAATGCAGTCTGTCTGCATAGCTCTCAAATGTGGACCTATCCTCTTGATGGGTGGAGGTGT
>NC_056727.1:172211141-172271141 GCF_019279795.1 Protopterus annectens | reverse complement strand
TATATATATATATATATATATATATATATATATATATATATATATATATAAATCTACATATACATACATACACACATATATATAAACACCTTATCTGGCTGGGATAGTGTGTTATGTAAGTTTACATGAGTCCTCTTTTGTCTTGTCTCTAGACAGACAGATGAGAATGATGATCATCATTTCTAATGCACATATCTTTCTGAGAGTTATGGTGGCAGCAAGTTGAGGAAGGTAACTCAGATTCTTCTATTCTCAGGAAGAGTTTCCAGGTCATTCTGTGGAATCCCCTGGCATACCAAGACAAGCTAACTTTTATAATTTTTCTAACCTTTCCTGCATTTGACCTGGGGTCTCTTCTGAATTTTCTGTGCCTTGTACACCTCTCATGGGAGAGTTGCAAAGAAATCATTGCAAATCTGGCATAATGGTTATGGTCTTTACTTTACAGACACAAGGTATAGTGCTTGATTCTGACCCTGGCTTATTGGCTAGGTTTAGAATGTCCCTGCAAGACAGTTAGCCTAGTATTTTCCCAAGAATAAAACCTGAATTAACTCCTTACAGCACAGAGCAGGAGTGGCTGTACTCTGCAGTCTTTTTACATTGCAGTTCTTCTCAATCTATCACAGACAGTGAGTCCAGCTACCATGTGAAGGAACCTTATTTCTGCTGCTTGTAGCTTTGATGCAGTACTTTCTTTTACCACCCAATGCTCATGACCATAGGGGAAGATGATGACACAGATTGATCTGTAAATTTACAACTTTCTGCTATGTCAAGGGTCTCTCTTCAGCACTACAGTCCAGTAAAATGCTTGTGGTACTGCGGCTACTGCTATACCCATCCTCTGGTCAGTTTCCCACTTCCATCTACCCTCCTCACAAATGGTTCCTCTGTTTGAGGTAGCTGCTTCCCCCCTCATGCAGAAAAAACAATCCATTATTTTCAGGGACTGAACTGTGATCTCTGATTTGTGGTCACTAGTTTTCATCTAATCTGCTTCACACTCAGACACTCAGCATTGAATTGCTTCAGTGAATAATGTAGACTGAAGCCCTTTGAAGTTAATATGGCAATATTATCTGCAAACAACATTAATGCAACCATGTCCCAAACTCAATAGTCTCCATACCTAAGACAGAGATGTCACCGAAGAAAATTACCTGTTGTTTTATTGTTCAAGCTCCTTTCTTACATCATTTTGTGCCATGCATCCAGCACCTAATTGTTTTGTTGCTGTGATACAGAAAGAATTAAGACTGAACATCACCTCTTATGAGCACTTTTTTCCCCTGGCTCATATATGAATCGGGTGTGCCTCTGAGTATCTTGTTTACTTTAAGTGACAAAGCCAGGGTGAACCTAGAAATGTTATAAACAGCAAATTAAACGCATTTTTCTCATGTTCTTGCTTATTCATCTGTCTCCTGAGTTTTTCTAGCTTGGTGGTATACGGAGCATATTGTGCTGAACCTGGATGCTTTGTTTTTTATGTATCAGTCTTAGTTGGGTGTTGCCCTTAAGACTGCAGACAAAACTGAAAAATGCCTTATAGTTATCCTAAAATAGAGAGGCTATTTTTGCCTCAAAATCTGCTTTTGAAGGGTTGACCAGTTCTCTGATTTGCTTGTTTAGACTAGTGAGGGAGCACATTCTCTCTCACATCTACATAAGATTTTCTTTCTTTTGTTGTACAGTCTATTTATACCAAGGGTCCACTAGGGTAGGTTATTTTTGTAGTTTGCCATAGGCTTATTTTGGTCTAGTACTGCTGTTTCTATGCAGGTGTTTATATGATCATACATGGCTTTTGTGTATACTTCCACATAGGCTTCTGTGTTTTCTGGGTTTGTGGAGGTTGGAAACTAGCTATGCCGTCACTTAATAGGTTCATAGGTACTTACTAGGCTAATAACCACAAGGGCCTTTTAAGCCTAGGCATGCATCCCAAATCTGAGACAAGTTCGGGTACCCTTGATAAGTGTAAAGAGAGGGTTGGAAGATGAAACATTTGCAGACTGCCTCTGTCCATTAAAGTCATAGCTGTCAAACCAGGGATTAATTTCCTGTTCTTCACCGATCCAATTGTCCAAGTTACACTTGAATTGAATTAGGGAGGAGCTGTGCTTCACATGGCTGGGGAGCCTGTTCCAGAAAAGGGGTAGTCTCTAGGATAAATACCCATCTTTCCAGGAGGTCCTACTTATATCACCAGCAAGGTTTAAGTCTTTAGGACAGGTAATTCTGGTGCTGTTTGTTTTGCAGATATGCTGGAGGTCCATCAGAATGAGTCCTGACAATGCCTTGTGTGCCAGACATAGATCTCCCCTCAACAGTCTGTAGGAGATTCTTTCAGTGAGGAACCTCTGTGAGCGTTCCATTTGTTGGATATGTCTGGTTAGGTATATATCAAAGGGGGCATTTTATTCAATGATAGGACTGATGAATGCCGAATACAGTGGAAAAATGACGTCCTTGCACCTAGATGCCATACTTTTGTTTATAAATTCCGCAACATAGAATGATTTCCTCACTACTGTAGACATATGATGGCCAAAGGTTAGATTACTATGTCTGTATTTCCCCAAGTCCCTGACTAAATGGTCAACTCCTAGGGGTAGTTGTCAATATGATAGTTACAAGGGGTGGATGACTTCCCGAAGGATACTATTATGCATTTCTTGGTATTTAGTTTTAGTCCATGGCTCTGAAACCAGATGTTTGTCTGTGTCAGTCCTTCCTGGAAAACATTTGTGTTGGTGGGGGATTCAGTGACAACCCCTAATTTGCAATCATATGCAAATTAAGTCAGCCAGAGGCCATTGACATTGGCCTTGACTTCAGAGAAGTAAATACCAAATAAGAGTAGTCCCAGGACCAGTCCCTGAGGGACTCCACTTTTGACTGGCCTCTTTGTAGAGGTGGACTCCCCAATTCTAATTTCCTGGGTCCTATCTGTGAACCAGTTGGCTATCCACTGGGTGACATATGAGTTTGCACCTAACCTCTTGAGTTTGTTAACAATACCCGAGTGGGGTATTTTGTCAAATGACTTGGCCATGTCAAGGTAGGCAGTGTGAACCATTTTGCCCTCATACTTTGCTTTGGTGACTTTCTCAAAGAAGTCCACCATGTTGAGAAGGCATGACCTACACTTGGCAAAACCAAATTGGATTGTGTCCAGTGTCTGGAGGTTTCCTATGTCATTACTGATCATTTCCATGATGATTCTTTGCTTGGCTTTGCATATGAGACTTGTGAGACGTATGGGTCTGTAGTTTCCAGGGTCTGAAAATGGGTCACCATTGAGCAGATGGATGACTGCATTCAGTTCTCTAATCATGAGTCACAAAGCCTGTTTGGAGGCTACAGTTAAACAGCAGTTCCAGAGGGCCTGATAGGTCATGTTTCATGCTATTTAGAAGGCATCCTGGTATATTGTCTAGGCTCATTGATGCAGTGTTGCTGTCCTTAGAGAGAGAGTTAAGGACCTGTTGCCTAATGATAGCAGGGGAGAATTATATTTGATGGTATTTCCTGAGGGAAGGTTGATAGGGGAGAGAGGCGTAAAGTTCGAGCTGAATTTGTTGGCCAGTAGATTTTTGGATCCAATTACAATGAGCCCTGCACACATTTGTGCATTGTCTTTGAGATTGTGGGCAGAGTTAAAGAATGGCTTGTGGTTGTTCTTGGCCTGGGAGACCAAATTTACCTCAAATTTGGCTTTGATAGACTTTATTTGGTCTCTGAGTTATTTTCTTAGTTTGATGATGATGCTTTTATCCTGCTGGGTGCTGCACTTCCTAATTTTTGCCATGATTTTCTTCCTTTTGTCATACAGCCTATTGAGGTTGTGATTCCACAAGTGTGGCTTGTTTTTTGAGTTAGTTTTGTACTTCTCCTTGGAGGGTACAGTTGCCTCTCTGCAGCTATTCATATGCTTGTATAGAATTTCTGTGAACAGTTCTGCATAGACAGCAGTGTTCTCAGGGTTTATAGGAGCTTGAAATTTTGTCAGGTTATCGCTTAATAGTAGGAAGTTAACTTTTGAGTAGTTTTTGAATACTCCGGGGTTAACTGGGGTTCTATGTTTTATTTTTACTTCCAAGGAGACCATTTTGTGGTTTGGCCTCACCAGAGAAGGCATTACGGTATGGCTGTGCAGCATTCTCCCGTATAAGTGAGGACCAGATCCAGAATGTTTACATCCCTGGTTGGTATATTGACAATCTGGCCCAGGGAACTTGTGATAACAAAATCCAGAATTCTCTGTGCCTGTGTGTTTGGTGTCATATATGATTCCTAGTTAACATGGGGCAATTAAAGTTGCCCATGAATATGGTATTGGGTTGGATGGTGAGTGTCTGCAATAAGTCTAAATACATGGTATGGGTTTCAAGGATCATAGAGGTGAACCTATAGCTTGCAAAGAAATGGTATGTAATATTGCCTATTGTGATTTCAACATGGAGAAGCTCAAGTGCATAGTCCTGTTTGATCAGCTTTGAGGTATATTTATTTTTGATGTAAATCAAGACTCCTCCACATTTAGTCTCTGTCCATGTAGCTGCTGTTTTAAATGTGTGGAAGGCATTATAACATTGCAGTCAGTGTGCTCTGAGCGGCTTTAAACCATGAGTTTTTGGGTGGTGTAAGCTATGTTACCTTGCTGGCTAGGCTTACGTAGGTCCTTGGGACGATAGCCTAGTACCTGCCTATGAACCTATGAACCTATGACTCAGTGACATCAGCATTCTCTAGGGTGAATAGGAGGTAGTTTGCCTCAGAAAAGTTTTTAAACTTTTTGGGGTTAAGTGAGTCTAGTTTTATCTTTATTTCAAGGGAGAAACTCTTTGTGATCTGATTTAACCAATGAGGACTTCCCACTTGGGGGTGCAGCACTCTCACATATTTGTGAGTACCAGGTCTAGGATATTTGTACCCCTAGTGGGAGTGCAGACTAATTGATCCAGGGCATTTGCATTGACAAAGTCTTTAGGCCTGCATGTTAGTGGTGGTGTATGCCTCCCAGTTAATGGAGGGGTAGTTAAAATCACCTGGACTGAATGATGAGTGATTCAAATAATTACAGGTATGATGTATGGGTTTCCTGGTTCATGGTGGGGCACCGTTAGCTAGCAAGTATATGGTAATGGATTTTTTGGATGATTCGTTGGACATGGAGTAGTTCAAGCATGTCATATTGTTTGTCCAGTCTTGTGGTATGCTTATCCTTTATGCAGATAGATACACATCTGCCTTCTGCTCTTTCATATGCAGTGGGTGATTAGAACATATGAAAAGCATTATAACCATGCTTTCCATGGCTTTAACCATGTTTCACTAACTCCACATACATCAGCATTTTCCAGGGTGTGGAATGCTTCCAAGGTGAGCAGTCTCTTGTTGAGTCTCCTAGCACTGAGCAGTAATACCTTTAGCTTGTCTTGAGTAGATTTTGCTATGTTGGAAGGTTTGTCTGACAGTGCCAAAAATGGCATTATGGGGTGGATAATGTTTTAGACAATATCTGATAGCCTTGTGGTGGTGGATGAAGACCATCCCTGGAAAGCAGCATTATCTGTCAACCATGTTCTCGCAGGCTGACAAATATTGGACCCCTTCAGAATGAAACCAGTAGCTAAGCAAATTGTTAAAGTCAATCATTTTCTCTTGGTATTGTGGTATCATCCTTTGAGATTGTAAAATGTTGCTCAGTACTAGGCTCATATCTGCCTGTCACACATGTTCTGAAGAGCTCAATCATGTCTCTCTTCATAGAGTCCAGGAAGGTGTATCTCAGGTAATTTATACCCACATGGTCTATGACTGAGTCATTGGTACTTGGGGTTTAATGACGTGATTGCTTGCATGATCTGACAGATCCTGGCCCCTGACAGGTAACTAACAGTTCCCTATTAAATCGATGAAAGTTGTCAAAATGCTAAACATTGACAGCTAAACTCCAAAACGGCAATACTGCGAATGGCCACCTAAGCAAATTTTTCTTAGGGAAAAAATTTGCTTGGCCGTTACTGAGAATTTGCTCTTTTCCCCGATGTAGAGCAATCTGTATATTTAGTTAGGAGGGGTATGGGGTGCTGTGGGGGATGTGATTAGGGTTTAAAGGTTTTTGTGGTGTCCGTCGGCCGAGCAAATTTTTTCCCTGGGAAAAAATTTGCTTAAGTGGTTGTTAGCGGTTTTGCAGTTTTGGAGTTTAGCTGTCAATGTTTTGTATTTCAACAAGCTAAACTTTCATCAATATAATAGGGAAGCTAACTAACTGTGAACCTCTCCTTATCCATTCTGGTTAGAGGAACATCAGTGTGTATCACAATGGAGTCTTTTATGACCAAAATATTGGGTTGTGGGGTGTTGCACCTTATGAGCTTGGTAGTTGAGATACAATGAGATGTGATTTTGTATGTTGTAGTGGGTTGTCTTGTTTGTGTGCATGCAAAGTTTCTGAGTACTGTGTCTGAGAGGTCTTTGAGGTTTGGTTAAGTTACACATGAGCACCTCTGCATATGTGAGTCTATATGCCTGGTCCTTTGTAAGTGCAGTGACTGGTGTGTATGTGTTTCACTGACAACATGTTTGCTATTTTTGTGTCTGTATGTGAGAGTCTAGCCTCCAGTGACATTGTGTAATTACATCTCTGACAAATGTATTTGCCTGTTCTAGAATTAGTGGTTGTCAGTGAACATGAGCCAATTGCTACATTGCCTCAGGATGCCCATGTCCACCATGTGATTTGTTTTCTTTACCTTGTGTATTGCTTTTAACTGCATATTAAAACTTCAAAAGACACCAGAGCTTTGTTTCTTGTGAGTCAGGCAGAAATTAGAACTGATCAATTAAGGACTTATACATAAGATAGAAGAGGTCGTTTGAGGTTAATCATTTGTGAACTAAGGGGGTGGAGCTAGGAACTAAACCTTCTATTTAAGGGGCAAAATAGAACATTTCAGAGCTTTATTGGAAAGTCTCACACATACTCTGCTACACTTTGCTTTGAGGGAAAGGTTGGTTTGCTTTTTATTTGTTGTATTTTGTATTAGTTTATTGCCTTTTTATATTTTGAGTGCTGTGATTTGTTTTCTTTACCTTATGTTTTGCTTGTGTTCTGCTTTTAACTGCATATTAAAACTTCAAAAGACACCACAGCTCTGTCTCTTGTGAGTCAGGCAGAAATACCCCCCCTCCACCCTGTCACTGTCGTGCTCTTAAATACCATTGTTTTTCTAGATGCCTGCCTCTTATGTTAATTTGACCATGTAATCTCATTTCCTCTCTGCTTTCACTGGCTTGTGTGAGTAAGCACAAAATTATCATTTTGTGAAATCACTCCCCTTCAACTATTTACATTTATTGGCCATTCTACTGTATTCCAGAGTACCAGAATACAAAAGTGATCACCCCCTTTCAATCTATCTTGCTGTTTTAAAAATAGTGACTCTCCACTAAAACTTAACTTTTTAGACAGGTAAAACTTAAGTTACCTACTTTCACATCTAACTTCTTTAGTGCATACTGCAGAGTTTAGGATAAACCATTTTTTTTCATCTTACCTTTAAGCATCCCTGTGACTAGCACTTGCTCTAATACCTGCTGGAAAGCACCAGGAAGCCTTAAACTGATACAAGCACTCAACTCTCCTTATTAAGGAGAAATTAATCTTAGGCACTAAACAGCCTATAATTGTAAAGTACCTTGCTAAGGTAAGGGAAACAGCTCCTGTACTTTTCAAAAACAGCACCAAACCAGGCATGTCCAAGGGTCAGCTTCGGTTGATTTCTCCAGTCCACCTGGTGGATCTGGCCATACTGGGGCAATGCAGCAATTGCCTCATGTACGCAGACAGCCCTCTCCTCCTACCACCCAACACTACAACCTGTGAGAGATGCACTTACATAGCTAAAATGGAAGCAAAGCATTCTCCACCCAAGATTGTGTTAGACAGTCAAGAGGAGAAGGTTAACACCTGCACTACACCTCAAGCAACACATAGCCCTTCTAAACTCACACCACCAACACCCACACATAGCAACACTAAATCCACATATGCGGAGGCCCTTAACTGTAACCTGCCCAAGCAACAAGGACTCTGAAACTGAAACACAAACAAACACCAATCACAACCAAAGTGTCACATAGCTCACAACACCTGTGTGCCACCCAGCAACAGCCCCTAAGGCAAGATAACACACCTAACACTTTAGTCATAGGTGACTCTATAGTCAGGCACACTGATGTCCCACTCACCAGGCTGAACAAGGAGAAAATTCCAGTGAGCTGGATGTGGGGTGCCAGGATCCACCACATAACTCATGCACTCAAGTCAGTCCACAACAAGTACAAATATGACTGTCATTGTCCATGTTGGAGTGAATGACTTGAGACGTACCTCCCTGGACTACATGAAAAAAGACATGGAAGAGCTCTCGGATCATGTGACCCAGGCAGGTATGACCCTAGCCCTGAGTATCATCCTGCCTTCACCCAGAATGATATCACAATATAAGGACAAAATTATTGGCTTCAACAATTGGCTAAGCTTCTGGTGTCATTCAAAGGGGATCCAGTATCTGTCTGCCTGGGACGACATGATCGATAGACCACGATGCTTTGCCAGAGATGGTCTGCACCTGTTGCCCCTGGGATTCAGGTTACTGGCTAGGGCTCTTGCCACTCCATAGTGCCTTTTTTAGGCAAAGTTCAAAGGACAAAACCACCACCATAGCAGGTGCAGGCATGCAAAATCTGAAGGTAATGCTACTCAATGCTAGATGTCTAAACCTCAAAATGCACTCTCTTGAGGCACTCCTAAAAATGGAGAACATCAATATCTGTGCAGTAACTGAGACCTGGTTCAAAGCTCCAGAGAGCACCCCTGCAATACCAGGTTACAACTCTTACCACACTTTTCGACCACCAAACCAGGATCGAAACACTAAAGGTGGAGAAGTGTCCATATTCACCAAGGATATTTACACCACCAGGATAGTTGCCCAACACAATGCGTCTGAAATTCTCCAGCTGCAACTAACACTAGGTAAGACTGAAGTCCAAATTGTAGCTTGCTACAGCTCCCCCACCATGCCCCACGATTCTCACTACATCTTTCTAAACATACTGGAAAATATTAATATACAACCAAACACCCTAATACTGGGTGATTTCAACTACCGTGCCATTAACTAGGAAAACTACTTGTGTACCAACACCTTTGCCCAACGGTTCTTGGAATTCATAAATTCCAATGCCCTGGGCCAACTAATCCATAGTTCCAGCAGGGGCTCCAATATCCTAGACCTGGTCATTACCAACATGGGAAATCGATGCTCCACACCTATGGTCATCCCCTCGTTGGTCAGGTCAGACCATAAGCTAATCACCCTTAACATCCACATCCCACCCCCACCCTCCAGTAAGGAAATCTCCATAAAAAACTTCTCCAAAGCCAACGTCATGCTACTCAAGTCAGATGTTACAAACTTCATGACATCCATGCAGATGGGAACTGAAAGTTCAACTGCTGAATCCTACACTAAAGCACTGTATGAGCACATCCACTCATGCATGAATTGTGCCATCCCAAATAGAACCAAGATGCTCTCCTCCAAAAAAAGGAAGCCAATCTGGTGGTCCCCTGCCATAAACAAACTTTACAACAAAAGGAAGAAACTGTTGCAGAAAAGAGGAAAATCCCAGAATGCAAAAAACTTCCTTACCAGCCTCAGTAAGAAGCTGAGATCCCTCATAAATACCTCCAAAGCTAGTTATGAAAATAAAATTGCCAAAGATTCCAAAGACAACCACAAGGCTTCTATAAATATGTCAAGAATCTAAATGGCAATGCTCAGATCTGCTCTAAGCTACAACAGAATGGCATTAAATATACTGATCCCAAGGATATTGCCAATATCCTGGCAGATCGATTCAGTGTCAACTTCACCCCCCTCTCACCCCCTAAATTGTCCATCTCAATACCAGAAGATTGCCAAATATTGGTAATAATGGCCACACAGGTAAAAAATACACTCTCCAAAGCTAAGAATACAGCATCCATGGGACCAGATGACATCCTGGGCTATGTACTACATGAACTACAAAATGAACTGGCACCTCACCTAAGTGTCATGTTTAATCATACCCTCACCTCAGGCTTCATGCCCACTGAGTGGCGCACACTACAGTTAACTCACTCCACAAGGGGGAATCCACCTTGGATCCCGGGAACTACCGCTGCATCAGTCTGATGAGCCTGATCTGCAAGGCCATGGAACGTGTTATCATGGAATTTATAAACAAAGACATTGGCAACCTTAAAACACTGGACCCCACCCAGTTTGGGTTCGTGAAGGGCCGATCTTGCCTCCCGAACCTGAATGACTTATTTGAATCAGTCTCCAGGGCTGTGGACAAGGGTAAGGCAGTCCACACAGCCTATCTGGACCTCACCAAGGCCTTTGACACCATCCACCACTCTGGAATCATAGATAAACTTACTAAGCTGGGCATTAATCCCTACATCACTCGATGGGTTGCCAACTGGCTTACTGACAGAACCCACACTGTAAAAGTAGCTGACTCTAAATCCAGCTCCAGACAAGTGACAAGTGGAGTACCTCAGGGTTCAGTTCTGGGACCTCTCTTGTTTGACATCTACTTCTCTGAAGTACAGGCCAACACTAAGGGACTCTGGCTAACAAAGTTCACAGATGACTGCAAATTGGGAGCCATTACTGAATCCCCAAATGATGTGGATACTCTACAAAAGGACCTTACAGAAACAGGTGCTTGGTGCCAGAGCCATGGGCTCAAGCTCAATGCCAAGAAATGTATAGTTATCCCCTTTGGGAAAAAACATGTACCTGTGAATTACCACATAGGTGGCAGTACACTAAACACCAAAAGTGTAATACGAGACTTAGGGGCACAGGAGGACAGTGGTCTCACCTTCAATAACCACATCGCCACAATAGTCAGGAAATCCTTCTATGTGGCACACCTCACCACTAAGGGCTTTTCATTAAGAAAAAAGGAGGTTATTGTCCCACTGTACTCATCCCTCATTAGACCCATTATAGAATACAACGCCCCATTTGGTATGTACCTCTCAAGACATCTGCAACAACTGGAAAGGCCGCAGAAATACCTCACTAAAAGAATCACAGGCCTAAAGCAGATGCCCTATGCTGACTGCCTTAAAAAACTCCAGCTATACTCTGTCACATTTTGTCTACTCCTAGGGGATCTCTGCTTAACATACAAGGCCATGTCAAACCCAGAGCTGTTGGACATGCTACACTTAAAGAAATCCCAATCCCTCAGAGCCACATGCTCCAGGGATCTAAACCTTGTCATCTCAATAAACAAAACATGCTGGAGGGATAGGTTCCTGACCCAGAGACTCCCCTGACTCTGGAATAGACTGCCCATACATGTCAAGCAGAGCACCTCTTTGGCCCTCTTCAAAAGGAACCTTGATGATTGGATGGGAGAAAGGAAATTCACCCAGGGATCACGTCAGTTGCCCTGCTAGACAGGGGTCCAGGGAAGTAAATAGTGTGGGAAGAAATAGCCAAGAAATTGTTATGGCTAGGCTTATATAGGCCCTGGGGCCGATAGCCTAGTACCAACCTATGAACCTATGAAGCTAGAAGCAGAGATAGCAGGAAAGTACCTAGCCAAGGCTGCAGGTCCTAATGTGTGCTTTACAAGAGATAGGAGTGGTGTTTGCAACTGGATGAGAGATGGGTGCTTCCTTGGTGTACTCTACAGCTAACCTACCCAGCAATGCTGTCCAGTGCCCGAACCAGATGTTCTTAGAGCAGCACTAGTCCTGGTTATTTAAATAATGTAATCTTGACCTAAATAGTCCTAACTAAACATGGCAATGCTGCTCAGTGTACAAACTAGTTGCTCCATGAGTGGCATGGGACTGGGGTAAAATGCTGAGCTAGTTTTTATAGTGGAAGTACAGTTTCTGGTGATTGCACAAATACAGGGCACTACTAACTGCCACTATGCAAAGAGCAGCTTCCTGGCAATGTGAGGCTTATATACCAACAGAAAAAAGCACATTTTACACTAGCTATGCCCTAAGTCCAATCAGGTAAGCACACAATAAGCTTTCTACAAGCAATTCCCAGGTCATGTAGGTAAAATCAGCCCTCTCCTGACACAAGAAAACAGGCTTTGACCATCTTAATGTAAAATGACTGGTTTGGAGGTAAATGTTTAGGAAGCCACAAACAGATACCTAAAAGCACTGAAAAACAGTAGATACAGAGCATTTAAATGTAGAACAGCAGCCCTTACAGCTGTTAAAAATGCAACTAAAAACTCTAAGCAAGTGCAGGAAAACAATAATTAGCATAGAAATCGTTCACACTGTAATGAAAACAAGCAATGCAAGTGCAAAATAACACTTACCTTCACTTTTCTGCCATGGATAAGTTCACAGGTTCATAGGCATGTACTAGGCTAATGACCACAAGGGCCTTTGTAAGCCTAGCCATGCATCCCAAATCCCAAGTCTCTGACAACTTGCTTCAGATGTATGCAAAATCTCTCAGAGTCTCTAGCACTGTCACAAAATGATGAGCAGCGCTGAGCTGCATGGCATGAAATTGTAAGATCACAACAGTGGGTCATAACTTCACAGATGGAGGCAATTATGGAGCTGCAGAGCTACATTGCTTCAAAACAGCTGTAAGGACTAGATGTATTTTCAACCAAAGTCTCTAGTAATTAATAACAGAAAGGAGTCATATGTACAGTGCAAATGTTTCTATGAAGAATTAGTAATTTTTCAATATTAAACAGTGTATTAATCCTTCATATTATACTTAAAATTTCATAGAAACTGACCATTGATTCTGCTAAGTAATTAAAGGATTGACAGCATTCTTTGAAGCTCTGCAAAATAGATCATACATTATTACTCTGCTTTATTTATTTATTTATTTATTTATTTATTTATCCTTTGTTAACATCTAATCCAAAGGATGGCACACTCAGGAGGACTGCAACCCTTTATGCTACATTGCAGAGTTAGTATTAGAAATTAATCCATGCAGCTTGGGGTGGGAATAGACCCCACAGTCATCAGATTTTCAAGCAGCAAAGCCACGTGTACTACTTTATACTCCACTGATTCTGATTATTTATCAGACTGCATTTAGCACACGATTATGAAATGCTAAATTAATAGTTTATTTCTCAGTTTACAGGCAGTAAAAATGGACAAGAAAACTAATACAACTATTGTCTTGATCTCCATATGAAAAATGTTATCAGTACACAAAGGTATTTGGTAATAAAGTAATATTCTTCCCTTTTGTTTTTTTCTATGGCAGCATATCATGCTGACTATAATATGTTTGCTATAAGCACATTGTGTAGAATCATACACAGGCAACAAATGCTTATCAGTACATAACTATTTGCACTGGTATAGCTCGGTATCATTAATGGCTCTGGTACAGCTCTGTAATCATTTATTGCTCTGGTAGAGTTCTGTAATCATTAATTGCCCTGGTACAGCTCTCTAATCACTAATGGCTTTGGTACAGCTATGCGATCCCTAATGACTCTGGTGTAGCTCTGTAATCATTAATTCATCTGGTAAAGTTCTGTAACACTAAGGACTTCAGTAGAGGTCTGTAATCATTAATTATTCTGGTATAGCTCCATAATAACTAAAGGCTTTGGTACGGCTCTGTTATCACTAATGTCTTCTGTACAGCTCTATAAGCAATAATGGCTCTGGTACAGTCTGTAATCACTAATGGTTTCATTTCAGCTATGTAACCACTAAAGACTTTGGTACAACTCAGTAATCAATAATGGCTTTCTTACAGCTACGTAATCACTAACAACTTCAGCAGAGCTCTGTAATCGATCAGGAGTTTGGTGCAGCTCTGTAATCACTAATTGCTCTGGTACAGCTCTGTAATCACTAATTATTCTGTCAAAGGTTTGTAATCGCTAATTGCTCTGATACAGATCTGTTATTGCTAATATCTTTGTTACAACTCTGTAATCACTAATCACTTTGTTAAAGCCATGTAATCACTGATGACTCTGGTGTAATTCTGTAATCACTAACTGCTCTGGTAAAGCCCTGTAATCACTACTTGCTCTAGTACAGCTCTATTATAACTAATGCCTTTGGTACAGCTCTGTTATCACTAACGTCTTCTGTACAGCACTGTAATCAATAATGGCTCTGGTACACCTCCATAATCACTATTGGCTTTGGTACAGCTCTGTAATCACTAATGGCTTCATTTGAGCTATGTAACCACTACTGACTTCAGTCCAGCTCTGGAATTAATGGCTTTGGTACACCTCTGTAATTACTAATAGCTCTTGTGCAGTTCTGTAACCACTAATTACTCTGGTAGAGGTCTGTAATCACTAATTGCTCTAGTACAGCTCTGTTATCACTAATGTCTTTGGTACAGCTCTGTAATCACTAATAACTTTGCACAGTTCTGTAAATACTTATAGCTTCCGTATAACTCTATAATCACTAATGGCTTTGGTACAGCTATATAATCACTAATGACCCTGTTGTAGCTCTGTAATCGCTAACTGCTCTGTGCAGCTCTGTCATCACCAATGTCTTCGGTACAGCTCTGTAAACACTAATAGCTTCAGTACATCTATGTAATCACTAATGACATCAGTACGGCTGTATGATCAACAATGGCTCTGGAAGAGGTCTCTAGTAAAAAATTGCTTTTGTACAGCTCTATAATCAACAATGGCTTTGGTACAGCTACTCAATCACTAATGACTTTAGTGTAGCTCTGCAATCACTAATTGCCCTGGTAAAGCTCTGTAATCACAAAAGGCCTAAGTACAGCTCTGTAATAACTAAGGGCTTTGGTACAGCTCTGTTATCACTCTCTTCTGTACAGCTCTGTAAGCAATAATGGCTCCAGTACAGCTCTGTAATCAATATTGGGTTTGGTACAGCTCTTTAATCATTAATGACTTAATTTCAGCTATGTAACCACTAAATACATAGGTATAACTTTGTAATCACTAATGGCTTTGTTACAGCTCTGTAATCACTAATTGCTGTAGTACAGCTCTGAAGTCACTAATGGCTTTGACACAGCTCTGTAATCACAAATTGCTCTGGAAAAAAGCTCTGTAATCACTATTTGCTCTGCTAAAGCTCTGTAATCACTAACAGCTTTGGCACAGCTCTCTATTCACTAATGGCTTTGGTACAGCTTTGTAATCACTAATTGCTATGGGTTTGGTACAGCTCTATAATCACTAATGGCTTTGGTGCAGCTATATAATAGCTAATGACTTTGTTGTAGCTCTGTAATCACTAATTGCCCTGGTACAGATCTGTAATGAATAATAGCTATCATACAGTTCTGTAATCATTATTGGCTTTCTTACAGCTATGCAATCACTAATGAGTCTGGAGTAGCTCTGTAATCACTAATTGCTCCAGTAAAGCTCTGTAATCACTAATTGCCCTGGTGCAGCTCTATAATCACTAATTGCTCTAGTGCAGCTCTGAAATCACTAATGGCTTTGGTACAGCTCTGTAATCACTAATTGCTCTAGTACAGCTCTACACCTTCTAATTGCTCTGGTAAAGCTCTGTAATTGCTAATGGCTTTGGCATAGCTCTGTAATCACTAATGGCTTTGTTACACCTATCTAATCAGTAATGGCTCTGGTAGAGCTATGTAATCGCTAATTATTCTGGTAAAGGTCTATAATCATTAATTCCTCTGATACAGCTCTGTTATTAGTAATGTCTCTGGTACAGCTCTGTAATCACAATTGGCTTTGCTACAGCCATGTAATCTCTGACAACTCCTGTGTAATTCTGTAATCACTAACTGCTCTGGTAAAGCTCTGTAATCATTAATTGCTATGATACACCTCTGTTTTCATTAATGTCTTCAGTACAGCTCTGTAATCACTTTTGGCTTTGTAATGTCTATGTAATCATTAATAACTTTGGTACTCTTCTGTAATCACTAAAGACTTTGATACACCTCTGTAATCACTAATTGCTCTGGTAAAGTTCTCTAATATCTAAGGGCTTCAGTACAGCTCTGTAATCAGTAATTGCTCTGGTACAGCTCTATAATCACTAATGGCTTTGGTACAGCTCTGTAATCATTGCTCTCATAAAGTTCTATAATCACTAATTGCTCTGTGAAAGCTCTATATTACAGTAATGGCTCTGGAACAGCTCTGTAAACACTAATGGCTTTGGTACAGCTCTATAATCACCAATGGCTTTGGTACAGCTATATAACCACTAATGACTTTGGTGTAGTCTGTAATCACTAATTGCTGTAGTAAAGCTCTCTAATCACTAATGGCTCTGGTACAGCTCTGTAATCACTAATTATTCTGATAGAGGTCTGTAATCGCTAATTGCTCTAGTACAGCTCTAGTATTGCTAATGTCTTCAGTACAGCTCTGTAATCACTAATGTCTTTGTTACAGCCATGCAATCATCAATGTCTCTGGTGTAATTCTGTAATCACTAACTGCTCTGGTAAAACTCTGTAATCATTAATTGCTGTGATACAACTCTGTTTTCATTAATGTCATCAGTACAGCTCTGTAATCACTAATGCCTTTGGTACAGCTCTGTAATCACTACTGAGTCTGGTGCACCTCTGTAATCACTAATGCCTTTGGTACAGCTCTGTAATCACTAATGAGTCTGGTGCACCTCTGCGATCACTAATGGCTTTGGTACAGCTCTGCAATCACTAACAACTCTGGTGTATCTCTGTAATCACTAATTGTTCTGGAAAAGCTCAGTACTCAGTAATTATTCTGGTACAGCTCTGTAATAACTAATGCCTTTGGTACACCTCTGTAATAACTAATGCCTTTGGTACAGCTCTGTTATTACTAATGTCTTCTGTACAGTTCTGAAAGCAATAATTGCTCTTGTACAGCTCTATAATCATTAATGATTTCATTTCAGCTATGCAACCAGGAATGACTTCAGTACATCTCTGTAATCACTAATGGTTTTGTTACAGCTATGTAGTCACTAATGACTTTGATACAGGTCTGTAATCACTAATGACTTTGGTACAGTTCTGTTATCACTAATGGCTTTGTCACAGTTATGTAATCACTAATGGTTGTGGTACAGCTCTGTAATCACTAATGGCTTTGTCACAGCTACGTAATCACTAATGGCTCTGGTACAGCTCTATATTCACTAATTGCTCTGGTAAACATCTGTAATCACTAATTGCTCTGATAAAGATCTGCAATCACTGATTGTTCTGGTACAGCTCTATTATCACTAATGTCTTTAGTACAGCTCTGTAAACACTAATAGCTTCAGTACAGCTATGTAATTACTAATGACTTCAGTACAGCTCTATGATCAACAATGGCTTTGGAAGACCTCTGTAATCAAAAATTGCTCTGGTACATCTCTGTAATCACTAATGGCTTTGGTACAGCTCTGTAACAACTAATGCCTTTGGTACAGCTCTGTTATCACTAATCTCTTCTGTACAACACTGTAAGTAGTAATGTCTGGTAGAGCTCCATAATCACTATTGGCTTTGGTACAACTCTATAATCACTAGTGACTGTATTTCAGCTATGTAACCACTACTAATTTTGGTACAGCTCTATAATCACTAGTGGTTTTGTTACAGGTATGTAATCACTAATGATTTCAGTATAGCTGTGTAATCACTAATTGCTTTGGTACAACTCGATAATCACTAATTGCTCTGTAAAGCTCTCCAACTGCTAATGGCTTTGGCACAGCTCTGTAATCACTAATGGCTTTGTTACACCTGTGTAATCAGTAATAGCTCTGGTACAGGTCTATAATCACTAATTATTCTGGTAAAGGTCTGTAATCATTAATAAGTCTGGTACAGCTGTGTAATCACTAATTATTCTGGCAAAGGTCTGTAATCATTAAGAGCTCTGGTACAGCCATGTTATTACTAATGTCTTTGGTACAGCTCTGCAATCACTAATGGCTTTGCTACAGCCATGTAATTACTTATGACTCTGGTGTAATTCTGTAGTCACTAACTGCTCTGGTAAAGCTCTGTAATCATTAATTGCTGTGGTACAAATTTGTTGTTATTAATGTCTTCAGTACAGCTTTGTAATCACTAATGGCTTTATTACAACTCTGTAATCACTTATGATTTTGGTACAGCTCTGTAATGACTAATTGATCTGGTAAAGCTCTGTAATGACTAATTGCTCTGGTACAGCTCTATAATCACTAATGGCTTTGGTACAGCTCAGTAATCATTGCTCTGATACAGCTCTATAGCTACTAATTGCTCTGGTAAAGCTGTATAATTAGTAATGGCTTTGGCACTGCTCTGTAAACACTGATGGCTTTGGTACCACTCTATAATCACCAATGGGTTTGGTACAGCTATATAATCACTAATGACTTTGGTGTAGCTCTGTAATCACTAATTGTTCTGGTAAAGCTCTCTAGTCACTACTGGCTTTGGTGCAGCTCTGTAATCACTAATGGCTTAGTTACAGCTATGTAATCACTAATGGCTCTGGTGTAATTCTGTGATCACTAACTGCTCTAGTAAAGCTCTGTAATCATTAATTGTTGTGTTGCAACTCTGTTTTCATTAATGTCTTTGGTACAGGTCTGTAATCATTAATGGCTTTGATACACTTCTGTAATCAATAATGATTCTGGTGCACCTCTGTAACCACTAACGGCTTTGGTACAGCTACATAATCACTAATGAATCTAGTGTATCTCTGTAATCTCTAATTGCTCTGGTACAGCTCTGTAATAACTAATGCCTTTGGTGCAGCTCTGTTATCACTAATGTCTTCTGTACAGCTCTCTTATCAGCAATGTCTTCTGTATGGCTCTGCAAGCAATAATGGCTCTGGTATAGCTCCATAATCACTACTGGCTTTGGTACAGCTCTGACCTCACTAATAGGTTCATAGATTAGTCTGTTTGGCTTTCGCCACCATTTTAAATTAATTTTGCTATGCCTTTTTTGAGGTTAGTATACTGTGCCTCTGTCTAACAGACACACACAAGTGATAGCGGGGTAAAAAAACCTCTACATCCACTCATCATCATTCCTCTTGAAGAAGAGAGTCAATGTGGGACTCTGCCTAACCTGGACTGGGATTTTATTCCAGAGTGACCTCTGGGTTATGAATCTGTCCCTCAGCATGTCCTATTTATTTGGTGCTGAGGTTCAAGTCTCTTTTCTGAGGTGCAGCATGTCCATTAATTCCGGGTTGGACATGGCTTTATCGTCAGGCACAGATTGCCTCTGAGCAGGCGGTATGCCACTGAGTAGAGCTGGAGTTTCTTTTTTGATCCTCTTGGTGAGGTACTTTTGGGGTCTTTCCAGTTGCTGCAGGTGTCTGGTAAGGTACATCCCAAAGGCATTGTGCTCAATTATGGGCCTGATGAGGGATGAGTAAGTGCGAGTGCGATGACCTCCCTGATCTAGATGTGAATCCTTCATGATTAGGTGGGCTATATAAAATGTTTTTCTAACCACTTTGGCCACGTGGTTGTCAAATGAGAGATTGCTATCAACTTGGGTAATGGCTTAATTTCAGCTATGTAACCAGTAATGAGTTTGGTACAGCTCTGCAATCACTGATGGTTTTGTTACAACTATGTAGTCTTCACTTTTTAAAAAGTGAACTGCTCCTTATAATTTGAAGTATTACTACAGGGCAAGTGAGCATGCACACAGGTTAGTCTTTCTGGCTGTAGTAACTTACTTTGGCCACCAGGAGGAAGCACAACAACAGCAGTCTACCATATTCCTTGTTGTTTTAACTAACAATAGTACCAATAGCTTTTAGTTTAATGTTATTTTAACTCTCAATAGTTCCAGTATATGTAGGTTTAATGTTGCCAGTCACATTCTAAAGTGTTATTTAACCCCTAGTGCATCTTCTGTACCATTTGTCTCCTGTTTTTAAATTTATATCTGCAACATTTCCATCTCTGGCTTTGCTCTCTTTTTACCTCTTCATCTCTGATTTTCACAGTTGCTTCCTTTCTGATTGTTATTTTCAGAGCTGTTTCACACTGGTGATCTGGCCCTGTCTGTACTGGTTCCAACCAGCTAGGCCACTGTCACATCCAACTCCACTCTGTCTCTAACCCCTCCCCCAGTTTCTTTCACTTTATTTTCTTTCCAACCCCTACCCCAGACTCTTTAACTTTCCCTTCCTTCCTATGGTGTCATCTTTACCTCTCTGAACCACTCTAATCCTTTCCCTATACCACTGCTAGAACGTCCCTTATCCCCCTTGCATACTTTCCTCTGAACTTACCTTCCACTCCACTTATTGTTTTTTTTGTTCATTGACCTTGATTCTTCCTTCCCTTGGCTCTAAACTTATGTTATTCACTGCCTCCAAAACCTCCTCCCTAGATAAACACTCATTCATAATCACCAGCAAAAATAATACTCCCCTAGAAATAGTCTGTGACACTAAAGTATTAGGAGTACTCATAGAGGATCAACTAAAATTTGACAAACATTTATAAGTAAATATCAAAAAACCTACAAAAAAACTTGGTATGCTATACTGCCATGATTGTTATATCTCTCCTTCCACCAGGCTCATACTAGTCAATACTTATCTCATCCCATCGGTGCATCTGTCCTCACCAGCTTGCAATCCTCCTTCAAAACAAAACTCTCCTCTTGCTATAACAAGATATCAAAATTTGCAGCAGGTCACAGAGCCATTTCTCACCATTGTAATTCTCTTCACCAACTAAACTGGCTTGAGCTACCTATCATCCTCACTTATACCCAACTCGTCCAAGCACACAAACTCATTTACAACCCCTCTATCTGTCCCTCCCTAGCCACTACCTTTGAAATGCATGAAACAGAACCACTTCTAAGATCTAATTTCCAAAAACTACTTAAATTGGACAAACCCACATGTCCTGCTGGGAATCACCTAATGTCCTTCTCTCCTGCACGCCTCTGGAATTCTCTACCATCTCCTATCCGCATCACCAGGAGTCTCTCCTCATTTAAAACCTTGCTGCACTCGCATCTAACTTCACAATGGAAGTGCTCCTGTTCCCATCCTACCCAATCCTTCTAATACCACTTCCTACTCTCCTAGAACTAAATACGCCATCACTGCCTCCTATAGTTCCACAGCTCTATTGAACTATTTGACCAACTACTTAACAGTTACCCTATGCTGCTACTTTTGTAAAAAAAAGTATTTTTATTACTGTTTAATGAACTATACTGATGTATTCTGTCATTGTTAATCTTTTCTTATCATATTTACTTTGTATTCCTACGAGATAATCTGTAATGTATATGTGCAATGTGTACCATGTATTGGTATTTTTCTGGAGCTTTTCTCCCCAGGACTCCATTGAAAATGGGCTCCTTGTGGTCCAATGGACTATCCTGGCAAACAAACTGCAAATAAAATAATAAATAAATAGTCAGTAATGCCTTCGGTACAGCTCTAGAATCACTATTGACCTTGGTACAAGTCTAATATAAGTAATTTATCTGGTACAGCTCTGTAATCACTAATGGCTTTGGTACAGCTCTGTAATCACTAATGGCTCTGTCACTGTTTATAATCACTAATGGCTTTGGTACAGTTCTATAATCACTAATTACTCTGGTAAACATCTGTAATCTCTAATTGCTCTGGTACAGCTAATCTCTTTAGTACAGCACTGTAATGACTAATGGCTTTAGTACAGTATCACTAATTGCTCTGGCTTCTTTACAGCTCTGTAATCACTAATGGCTTTGTTGCACCTATCTAATCAGTAATGGCTCTGGTAGAGCTATGTAATTGCTAATTATTCTGGTAAAGGTCTGTAATCATTAATTCCTCTGGTACAGCTCTGTTATTACCAATGTCTCCAGTACAGCTCTGTAATCACCAATGGCTTTGCTGCAGCCATGTAATCTCTAACAACTCTGGTGTAATTCTGTAATCACTAACTGCTCTGGTAAAGCTCAGTAATCATTTATTGCTGTGATACAACTCTGTCTTCATTAATGTCTTCAGTACAGATCTGTAATCACTAATGCCTTTGGTACAGCTCTGTAATCACTACTGAGTCTGGTGCATCTCTGTAATCACTAATGCCTTTGGCACAGCTCTGTAATCACTACTGAGTCTGGTGCACCTCTGTAATCACTAATGCCTTTGGCACAGCTCTGTAATCACTACTGAGTCTGGTGCACCTCTGTGATCACTAATGGCTTTGGTACAGCTCTGTAATCATTAATGGTCTGGTGCACCTCTGCGATCACTAATGGCTTTGGTACAGCTCTGTAATCACTAATGAGTCTGGTGCACCTCTGCGATCACTAATGGCTTTGGTACAGCTCTGCAATCACTAACGATTCTGGTGTATCTCTGTAATCACTAATGGCACTGGTATAGCTCTGTAATCGCTAATGTCTTTGTTACAGCCATGCAATTATTGATGCCTCTGGTGTAACTCTGTAATCGCTAACTGCTCTGGTAAAGCTCTGTAATCATTTATTGCTGTGATACAACTCTGTTTTCATTAATGTCTTCAGAACAGCTCTGTAATCACTGTTGGCTTTGTTATGGCTATGTAATCATTAATAACTTTGGTACTCTTCTGTAATCACTAAAGACTTTGATACACCTCTGTAATCACTAATTGCTCTGGTAAAGCTCCTTAATTACTAATTGCTCTGTTGCTGCTCTGTAATAACAAATGTTTTTCTTAGAGCTCTATTATCACTAATGTCTTATGTATTGCTCTGTGAACAATAATGGCTCTGGTACAGCTTTATAATCACTATTGGTTTTGGTACAGCTCAGTAATCACTAATGACTTCATTTCAGCTGTGTAACCCTAATGAGTTCAGTTCAGCTGCGTAATCACTGTTGGCTTTGTTACAGCTATGTAATCATTAATAACTTTGGTTCTACTCTATAATCACTAATGACTTTAATACTCCTCTGTAAATGCTAATTGATGTGGCACAGATCACTAGTTATCACTAATGTCTTCACTACAGCTCTGCAGCTTTGCAATCGCTAATAGCTTTGTTCCAGCCTATAATCCCTTATGGCTCTTGTACAGTTCTGTGATCAGTTACTAATTGCTCTCCTACAACTCTGTAATCAGTAATGGCTTTCATGCAGCTCTGTATTCATTAATTGCTCTGGTACAGCTCTGTTATCACTATTGTCTTTGCTACAGCTCTGTAAACACTAATAGTTTCAGCACAGTTTGGGAATCACTAATGGCTTAGGTACAGCTTGGTGATCACCAGTGGCTTTGGTAGAGCTCTATAATTACTAATTGCTCTGGTAAAGCTCTGTAATCACTATACACTTCAGTACAGCTCTGTAATCATTAATTGCTCAAGTATAGCTCTATAATAACTAATGGCTTCAGAACAGCTCTGTAATCACTAGTGGCTTTTTTACAGCTATGTATTCACTAATGACTTTGGTACAGCTCTGTAATTACTAATGCCTTTCGTACAGCTCTGTAATCACTAATTGCTCTGGTACAGCTCTGTAATCACTAATTATTCTGGTAAAAGTCTGTAACTACTAATTGATCTGGTACAGCTCTGTTATTGGTAATGTCTTTGGTACAGTTCTGTAATCACTAATGGCTTTGTTACAGCTATATAATTAATAATGACTTTGGTACAGCTTTGTAATCACTAATGAGTTTGATACAGCTGTGTAATCACTAATTGCTCTCATAGAGCTCTGTAATCTTTAATTGCTATGGTACAGCTCTGTAAACTCTAATTGCTCTGGTAAAGGTCTGTAATTGCTAATTGCACTGGTACAGCTCTGTTATCGCTAATGTCTTTGGTACAGCTCTGTAATCACTAGACACTCTAATAAAGCTCTGTAATCACTAATAACTCTGGTACAGCTCTGTGATATTATTTGTTCTGGTACAGCTCTGTAATTAATAATGGCTTAAGTACAGCTCTGTAATCACTAATAACTCTGGTACAGCTCTGTGATAATTATTTGCTCTGGTACATCTCTGTTATCATTAATGCCTTCAGTACAGCTCTGTAAGCACTAATAGCTTCAGTACAACTCTGTAATCATTAATTGCTCTGGTTCAGCTCTATAATAACTAATACGTTTGGTACAGCTATGTTATCACTAATGTCTTCTTTACAACTATTTAAGTAATAATGGCTCTGGTACAGCTCTGTAATCACTATTGGATTTGGTACAGCTCTGTAATCACTAAAGGCTTAATTTCAGCTATGTAACCACTAATAACTTTGCTATATCTCTGTAATCACTATTGGTTGTGTTACAGTTATGTAATCACTAATGACTTCAGTAGAGCTCTGTAATCAATAATGATTTTTGTACAGCTCTGTAAGTGCTAATAGCTTCAGTACAGCTCTGTAAGCACTAATAGCTTCAGTACAGCTCTGTAAGCACTAATAGCTTCAGTACAACTCTGTAATCACTAATGATTTTTGTACAGCTCTGAAATCACTAATTGGTCTGGAACAGCTCTGTATTCACTAATTGCTCTGACAGAGCTCTGTAATCACTAATGGCTTTGCTACATCTCTGTAATCACTAATGGCTTTGTTACACCTATGTAATCACTAATGGCTTTGGTGCAGCTCTGTTATCACTAATGTCTTCTGCACAACTATGTAAGCAATAAAGGCTCTGTTACAGCTCTGTAATCAGTACTGGCTTTTGTACAGGTCTGTATTCACTAAAAACGTTATTACAGATATGTAACCACTAATGACTTTGGTAAATCTTTGTAATCACTAATGGCTGTGTTACACCTATGTAATCAATAATGGCTCTGGTACAGCTCTGTAATAACTAATACTTTTACTACAGCTCTGTTATCACTAATGTATTCTGTACAGCTGTGTAAGCAATAATGGTCCTGGTACAGCTATGTAGTCACTATTGGCTTTGGCACAACTCTGTAATCACTAAAGGCTTCATTTTGGCTATGTAATCACTAATGACATTAGTAGAGCTCTGTAATCACTAAAGACTTTGGTACAGCTCTGTAATCACTAATGTCTTCTGTAAAGCTATGTAAGCAATAATGGTCCTGGCACAGCAGTGTAATCACTATTGGCTTTGGTACAGCTCTGTAATCTGTAATTGCTCTGGTCCAGCCCTGTAATCACTAATTGCTCTGGTACATCTCAGTAATCATGAATGGCTTTGTTACACCTGTGTAATCACTAATGTCTCTGGTACAGCTCTGTAATCATTAATTATTCTGGTAAAGGTCTGTAATCGCTAATTGCTCTGGTACAGCTCTCTTATTTCTAACATCTTTGGTATAGCTCTGTAATTACTAATGTCTTTGCTATAGCCGTGCAATCACTGATGACTCTGATGTAATTCTGTAATCACTAACTGCTCTAGTAAACCTCTGTAATAACTAATAGCTTCAGTACAGCTCTGTTATCACTAATGTCTTATGTACAGCTATGTAAACAATGATAGCTCTGCTATAGCTCTGTAATCACTATTGGCTTTTGTACAGGTCTGTATTCACTAAAGGCTTCATTACAGTTATGTAACCACTAATGACTTTGTTATAGCTCTGTAATCACTAATGGCTTTGATACATCTCTGTAATCACTAATGACTGTGTTACACCTATGCAATCAATAATGGCTCTGGTACAGCTCTGTAATAACTAATAGTTTCGCTATAGCTCTGTTATCACTAATGTCTTCTGTATAGCTATGTAAGCAATAATATTCCTGGTACAGCTCTGTAATCATTATTGGCTTTGGTACAGGTCGGTAATCACCAAAGGCTTCATTTCAGCTATGTAATCACTAATGACATCAGTAGAGCTCTATAAGGCTTTGGTACGGCTCTGTAATCACTAATTGCTCTGGTTCAGCTCTGTAATCACTAATTGCTCTGGTTCAGCTCTGTAATCACTAATTGTGCTGGAAAAGTTCTGTAATAAATTATGGCTTTGGCACATCTCTGTAATCACTAATGGCATTCTTACACCTATATAATCACTAATGTCTCTGGTATAGCTCTGTAATCACTAATTATTCTGGTAAAGGTCTGTAATCACTAATTGCTCTGGTACAGCTCTGCAATCACTAATGCCTCTAGTGTATCGTTGTAATCACTAATTGCACTGGTAAAGTTCTGTAATCACAAAATGCTCTATAGCAATAATGGCTTTGTTGCATTCATGCAATCACTGATGACTCTGGTGTAATTCTGTAATCACTAGCTGCTCTGGTAAAGCTCTGTAATCATTAATTGCTGTGATAGAACTCTGTTTTCATTAATGTCTTCAGTACAGCTCTGTAATCACTAATGCCTTTGGTACAGCTCTGTAATCACTACTGAGTCTGGTGCACCTCTGTGATCACTAATGGCTTTGGTACAGCTCTGCAATCACTAATGACTCTGGTGTATCTTTGTAATCACTAATTGCACAGGTAAAGCTCTGTAATCACTAAATGGTCTGGTTAAGCTCTGTAATAACTAATGGCTTTGTGACAGCTCTGTTATCACTAATGTCTTCCGTACATTTTTGTAAGCAATAATGGCCCTGGTACAGCTCTATAATCACTATTGTCTTCGGTACAACTTTGTAATCACTAATATGTTCATTTCAGCTATATAACCACTAATGAATTTGATACAGATCGGCAATCACTAATGACTTTGGTACAGCTCTGTAATCACTAATTGATTTGTTACAGCTCTGTAAGAACCTAATGGCTTTGGCACAGCTCTGCAACCACTAATTGCTTTGTCACAGCTATGTAATCATTAATTGCTCTGGTACAGCTCTGTTATCTCTAATAGCTTTGATATAGTGTTCCATTCACTAATACTTCTGGGTTCAGTACAGCTCTGTAATCATTAATGGCTTTGACACAGCTCTGCAAACAGTACTAGCTTTGGTACAGCTTTATAATCACTAATGCCATTGGTACAGATATATAATCACTAATGACGTTGGTGTAGCTCTGTAATCAATAATGGCTTTGTCACAGCTACGTAATCATTAATGGCTCTGGTATACCTCTCTAATCACTAATTACTGCGGTAAAGGTCTGTAATCACTAATTGCTCTGGTACAGCTCTGTTATCTCTAATGGCTTTGATATACTGTTGCAATCACTAATAGCTCTGGCTTTGGTACAGTTCTATAATCATTAATGGCTTTGACACAGCTCTATAAACAGTACTAGCTTTCATACAGCTTTATAATCACTAATGACATTGGTACAGATATATAATCACTAATGACAGAATGGTAGAGCTCTGTAATCCCTAATCACTCTGGTACAGCTCTGAGATCACTAATTGCTCTGGTAGAGCTCTCTAATTACCAATGGCTTTTGTATAACTCTGTAATCATTAATGCCTTCCTTACAGCTATGAAATCACTAATGACTCTGGTGTAGCTCTGTAACCACTAATTGCTCAGGTACAGCTCTGTTATCACTAATTACTTTGTTACAGCTCTGTTATCACTAATGTCTATGGTACAGCTCTGAAAACACTAATAGCTTCAGCACAGCTCTGTAATCACTAATGGCTTTGGTACAGCTCTGTGATCATACATGGCTCTTGTAGAGCTGTGTAATCACTAATTTCTCTATTACAGGTCTATAATCACTAATGGCTTTGGGACAGCTCTGTAATAACTAATAGGTTTGGTACAGCTCTGCAATCACTAACAGCTTCATTTCAGCTATTTAACCACAAATGGCTTCTGTACAGCTCTGCAATCACTAATGGCTTTGTTACAGCTATGTAATCAATAATGATTTTGGTACAGCTCTATAATTACTAATGCCTTTGGTACAGCTCTGTAATCACTAATTAATCTGGTACAGCCCTGTAGTCACGAATGACTTTGGTAAAGCTCTGTAATCACTAATATGTCTGGTACAGCTGTGTAATCACTAATTATTCTGGTAAAGGTCTATAATCACTAATTGCTTTGGTACAGCTCTGTTATTGCTAATGTCTCCAGTACAGCTCTATAATCACTAATGGCTTTGCTACAGTCATGTAATCACTGATTATTGTGGTGTAATACTGTAATCACTCATTGCGCTGGTAAACATTTGTAATCAGTAATTGCTGTGGTGAACTCTGTTTTCACTAATATCTTCAGTACAAGTTTGTAATCACTAAGGGTTTTGGTAGAGTTCTGTAATCACTAATGAGTGGCTATGGTACAGTTCTGTAATCAGTAATGAGTCTGGAGCAGCTCTGTAATCACTAATGGCTTTTGTACATCAATGAAATCAGAAATGACTCTGGTCTGACTCTGTAATCACTAATTGCTCTGGTAAAGCTCTGTAATCACTAATTGTTCTGGTACAGCTCTGTAATATCATCTCTGTAATAACTAATGGCTTTGGTACAGCTCTGTTATCATTAATGTCTTCTGTACAGCTCTGTAAGCAATAATGGCTCTGGTACAGCTCCATAATCACTATTGGCTTTGGTACAGCTCTCCAGTCACTAATTGCTTCACTTCAGCTATGTAACCACTGATGAGTTCAGTACAGCAATGCAATCACAAATAGATTTGTTACTGCCATGTAATCACTAAAGTCTTCGGTACAGCTCTGTAATCACTAATGATTTTGGTATAGCTCTGTAATCACTAATTGCTCTGGTACAGCTCTGTAGTCTCCAATGGTTTTGGTACAGCTCTGTAATCGCTAATGGCTTCATTACTCCTATGTAATCAGTAATAACTCTAGTACGGCTGTGTAATCACTAATTGCTCTGGTAAAAGTTTGTAATCACTGATTGCTGTGGTACATCTGTGTTATCACTAATGTCTTCATTACAACTCTGTAATCACTAATGGCTTTGGAACTGCTCTGTAAATACTAATGGCTTCGGTACAGCTCTATAATCACTAGTGACTTTACTGCAGCTCTGTGATCACTAATTGCTCTGCTACAGCTCTGTTATCACTAACATCTTCACTAGAGCTCTAATAGCCTCAGTATAGCTCTCTAATCACTAAGGGCTTTGCTACATCACTGTGATCACCAGTGGTTCTGTCACACCCCTGTAATCACTAATTGCTCTGGTACAGCTCTATAATCACTAATGGCATTGGTATGAGTATGTAATCACTAATGATTGTGGTGTCACTCTGTAATCACTAATTGCTCTGGTAAATCTCTGTAATCACTACTGTTTCAGTACAGCTCTGTAATCCTTAATTGGTATGGTACAGCTCTCTAGTTATTAATGGCTTTGGTACAACTCTGTTATCGCTAATGTCTGCTGTACAGCTCTGTAAGCAATAATGGCTCTAGTACAGCTCTGTAATCACTATTGGCTTTTGTAGAGCTCTGTAATCACTAATGACTTCACTTCAGCTATGTTACCACTAATGACTTTGTTACGTCTCAGTTATCACTAATGGCTTTGTTACAACTATGCAATCACTAATGACATTGTTAGAGCTCTGTAATCACTAATTGCTTTGTTACAGCTGTGTAATAACTAATGTCTTCAGTACAGCTCCGTAAGCACTAATAGCTTCAGTACAGCTCTGTAATCACTAATGATTTTTGTACAGCTCTGTAATTACTAATTGGTCTGGTACAGCTCTGTATTCACTAATTGCTCTGGTAGAGCTCTGTAATCACTAATGGCTTTGATACATCTCTGTAATAACTAATGGCTTTGTTACTCCTGTGTAATCACTAATGGCTCTAGTACAGCTCTGTAATTGGTATTGGCTTAATACAGGTCTGTATTCACTAAAGATTTCATTACAGGTATGTAACCACTAATGACTTTGTTAAATCTTTGTAATCACTAATGGCTGTGTTACACTTATGTAACCAACAATGGCTTTGATACAGCTCTGTAATAACTAATACTTTCAATACAGCTCTGTTATCACTAATGTCTTCTGTACAGCGGTGTAAGCAATAATAGTCCTGGTACAGCTGTGTAATCACTATTGGCTTCGGTACAGCTCTGTGATCACTTATTGCTGTGGTTCAGCCCTGTGATCACTAAATGCTCTTGTACATCTCTGTAATCATGAATAGCTTTGTTACACCTATGTAATCACAAATGTCTCTGGTACAGCTCTGTAATCACTAATTATTCTGGTAAAGATCTGTAATCGATAATTGCTCTGGTACAGCTCTCTTACTTCTAATGTCTTTGGTATAGCTCTGTAATCACTAATATCTTTCCTATAGCCGTGCAATCACTGATGACTCTGGTGTAATTCTGTAATCACTAACTGCTCTAGTAAACCTCTGTAATAACTAATAGCTTTGGTACAGCTCTGTGAACATAAATGGCTCTTGTAGAGCTGTATAATCACTAATTTCTCTGCTACAGGTCTATAATCACTTATGGCTTTGGGACAGCTATGTAATCACTAATGACTCTGGTGTAGCTCTGTAATCATTAATTGCTCTGGTACAGCTCTGGAATAACTAATAGGTTTGGTACAGTTCTGTAATCACTAATAGCTTCATTTCAGCTATTTAACCATAAATGGCTTCTGTACAGCTGTGTAATCACTAATGGCTTTGTTACAGCTATGTAATCACTAATGACTTTGGTACAGCTCTGTAATCACTAATGCCTTTGGTACAGCTCTGTAATCACTAATTACTCTGGTACAGCCCTGTAGTCACAAATGAATTTGGTAAAGCTCTGTTATCACTAATAAGTCTGGTACAACTGTGTAATCACTAATTATTCTGGTAAAGGTCTGTAATCGCTAATTGATCTGGTACAGCTCTGTTATTGCTAATGTCTCCAATACAGCTCTGTAATCACTAATGGCTTTGCTACAGCCATGTAATCACTGATTATTCTGGTGTAATACTTTAATCACTCATTGCTCTGGTGAATATTTGTAATCATTAATTGCTGTGATAAACTCTGCTTTCACTAATATCTTCAGTACAGGTTTGTAATCAATAATGGTTTTGTTACAGTTCTATAATCACTAATGAGTGGCTTTAGTACAGTTCTGTAATCAGTAATGAGTCTGGTGCACATCTGTAGTCACTAATGGCTTTGGTACAGCAATGAAATCAGAAATGATTCTGGTCTATCTCTGTAATCACTAATTGCTCTGGTAAAGCTCTGCAATCACTAACTGTTCTGGCACAGCTCTGTAATAACAGCTCTGTAATAACTAATGGCTTTGCTACAGCTCTGTTATCACTAATGTCTTCTGTACAGCTCTGTAAGCAATAACAGCTCTGGTACAGCTCCATAATTACTATTGGCTTTGGTACAGCTCTCCAGTCACTAATTGCTTCATTTCAGCTATGTAACCACTGATGAGTTCAGTACAGCAATGCAATCACTTATGGCTTTGTTACTGCCATATAATCACTAAAGTCTTCGGTACAGGTTTGTAATCACTAATTGCTCTGGTACAGCTCTGTAGTCACCAATGGTTTTGGTTCAGCTCTGTAATCACTAATGGCTTTGTTACTCCTAAGCAATCAGTAATAACTCTAGTACAGCTGTGTAATCACTAATTGCTCTGGTAAAAGTTTGTAATCAGTGATTGCTGTGGTACATCTCTATCACTAATGTCTTCAGTACAGCTCTGTCATCACTAATTGCTTTGGTACAACTTAGTAATCACTAACTGCTCTGTCTTCATTACAGCTCTATAATCACTAATGGCTTTGGTACAACTATATAACCACTAGTGACTTTGATGTAGCTCTGTGATCATTAATTGCTCTGCTACAGCTGTGTTATCACTAACATCTTCATTAGAGCTCTAATATCCTCAGTATAGTTCTATAATCACTAAGGGCTTTGCTACATCACTGTAATCACCAATGGTTCTGGCAGACCCCTTTAATCACTTATTGCTCTGGTACAGCTCTATAATCACTAATGGCTTTGGTACAGGTATGTAATCACTAATGATTGTGGTGTCACTCTGTAATCACTAATTGCTCTGGTACATCTCTGTAACCACTACTGCTTCGGTACAGCCCTGTAATCCTTAATTGGTATGGTACAGCTCTTTAATCAGTAATGGCTTTGGTACAACTCTGTTATCTCTAATGTCTTCTGTACAGCTCTGTAAACAATAATGGCTCTAGTACAGCTCTGTAATCACTATTGGCTTTTGTAGAGCTCTGTAATCACTAATGACTTCATTTCAGCTATGTTACCACTAATGACTTTGGTATGTCTCAGTTATCACTAATGGCTTTGTTACAGCTATGCAATCAGTAATGACATTGTTAAAGCTCTGTAATCACTAATGGCTTTGTTACAGCTGTATAATAACTAATGTCTTCAGTACAGCTCTGTAAGCACTAATGGCTTCAGTACAGCTCTGTAAGCATTAATAGCTTCAGTACAGCTCTATAATCACTAATGATTTTTGTACAGCTCTGTAATCACTAATTGGTCTGGTGCAGCTCTGTATTCACTAATTGCTCTGGTAGAGCTATGTAATTACTAATGGCTTTAGCACATCTCTGTAATCATTAATGGCTTTGTTACACCTATGTAATCACTAATCACTCTAGTACAGCTCTGTAATTGGTATTGGCTTTAGTACAGGTCTGTATTCACTAAAGACTTCATTACATGTATGCAACCACTAATGACTCTGTTAAATCTTTGTATTCACTAATGGCTGTGTTACACCTATGTAACCAATAATGCCTCTGGTACAGCTCTGTAATAAATAATACTTTCACTACAGCTCTGTTATCACTAATGTATTCTGCACAGCTGTGTAAGCAATAATGGTCCTGGTACAACTGTGTAATCACTATTGGCTTTGGTACAGCTCTGTAATCAATAAGTATTCTGGCACATCTCTGTAATCACGAATGGCTTTGTTACACCTGTGTAATCACTAATGTCTCTGGTACAGCTCTGTAATCACTAATTATTCTGGTAAATGTCTGTAATCTAATTGCTCTGGTACAGCTCTCTTATTTCTAATGTCTTTGGTATAGCTCTGTAATCACTAATGTCTTTGCTATAGCCATGCAATCACTGATGAGTCTGGTGTAATTCTGTAATCACTAACTGCTCTAGTAAACCTTTGTAATAACTAATAACTTTGATACAGTTCTGTTATAACTAATGTCTTACGTACAGCTATGTAAGCAATAATGGCTCTGTTACAGCTCTGTAATCACTATTCGCTTTTGTGCAGGTTTGTATTCACTAAAGGCTTCATTACAGTTATGTAGCCACTAATGACTTTGTTATAGCTCTGTAATCACTAATGGCTTTGTTAAACCTGTGTAATCACTAATGTCTCTGGTACAGCCCTGTAATCACTAATTATTCTGGCAAAGGTCTGTAATCACTAATTGTTCTGGTACAGCTCTGCAATCACTAATGACTCTGCTGTATCTTTGTAATCATTAATTGCACTGGCATAGCTCTGTAATCTCTAATGTCTTTGTTACAGTCCTCCAGTCACTGATGACTCTGGTGTAATTCTGAAATCATTAACTGCTCTTTTAAAGCTCTGTAATCATTTATTGCTGTGATACAACTCTGTTTTCATTAATGTCTTCAATACAGCTCTGCAACCACTAATGCCTTTGGCACAGCAATCACTAATGAGTCTGGTGCACCTCTGTAATTACTGATGGATTGTTACAGGTTTGCAATCACTGATGACTCTGGTGTATCTTTGTAATCACTAATGGCACTGCTATAGCTCTGTAATCACTAATGTCTTTGTTACAGCCATGCAATCACTGATGACTCTGGTGTAATTCTGTAATCTCTAACTGCTTTGGTAAAGCTCTGTAATCATTAATTGCTGTGATACAACTCTGCATTAATGCCTTCAGTACAGCTCTGTATTCACTGATGCCTTTGGTACAGCTCTGTAATCACTACTGAGTTTGGTGCACCTCTGTAATCACTAATGCCTTCAGCACAGCTCTGTAATCACTACTGAGTCTGGTGCACCTCTGCGATCACTAATAGCTTTGGTACAGCTCTGCAATCAGTAATGACTCTTTGTTATCAGTAATTGCTCTGGTAAAGCTCAGCAATCACTAAATGCTCTTGTTCATCTCTGTAATAACTAATGGCTTTGGTACAGCTCTGTTATCACTAATGTCTTCTGTACAGCTTTATAAGCAGTAATGGCCCTGGTACAGCTCTATAATCACTATTGGCTTTGGTACAACATTGCAATCACTAATAGCTTAATTTTAGCTATGTAACCACTAATGACTTTGTTGCAGCTCAACAATCACTAATGGCTTTGATACAGCTCTGTAATCACTAATTGATCTTTATAGATCTGTAATGGCTTTATTACAGCTATGTAATCAGTGTTGGCTTTGTCACAGCTATGTAATCACTAATGGCTCTGGTATACCTCTGTAATCACTAATTACTGTGGTAAAGGTCTGTAATCACTAATTGCTCTGGTACAGCTCTGTTATCTCTAATAGCTTTGATATAGTGTTCCATTCACTAATACTTCTGGGTTCAGTACAGCTCTGTAATCATTAATGGCTTTGACACAGCTCTGCAAACAGTACTAGCTTTGGTACAGCTTTATAATCACTAATGCCATTGGTACAGATATATAATCACTAATGACTTTGGTGTAGCTCTGTAATCAGTAATTGGTCTGGTACCTCTCTAATCACTAATTACTAACTTAAAAGGGGGTAGTAAATTAAATCACTAATTAGCTAGCTCTGTTATCTCTAATGGCTTTGATGATACTGTTGCAATCACTATAGCTGGCTTTTTTACAGTTCTATAATCATTAATGGCTTTGACACAGCTCTATAAACAGTACCTAGCTTTCATTACAGCTTTATAATCACTAATGACATTGGTACAGATTGGTAGAGCTCTGTAATCCCTAATCACTCTGGTACAGCTCTGAGATCACTAATTGCTCTGATAGAGCTCTCTAATTACCAATAGCTTTCGTATAACTCTGTAATCATTAATGCCTTCCTTACAGCTATGAAATCACTAATGACTCTGGTGTAGTTCTGTAACCACCAATTGCTCAGGTACAGCTCTGTTATCACTAATTACTTTGTTACAGCTCTGTTATCACTACTGTCCATGGTACAGCTCTGCAAACACTAATAGCTTCAGCACAGCTCTGTAATCACTAATGGCTTTGGTACAGCTCTGTGATCATAAATGGCTCTTGTAGAGCTGTGTAATCACTAATTTCTCTGCTACAGGTCTATAATCACTAATGGCTTTGGGACAGCTCTCTGTAATAACTAATAGGTTCGATATGGCTCTGTAATCACTAATAGCTTCATTTCAACTATTTAACCAAAATTGGCTTCTGTACAGTTCTGTAATCACTAATGGCTTTGTTACAGCCATGTAATCAATAATGACTTAGTACAGCTCTGTAATCACTAATGCCTTTGGTACAGCTCTGTAATCACTAATTACTCTGGTACAGCCCTGTAGTCATGAATGACTTTGGTAAAGCTCTGTAATCGCTAATAACTCTGGTACAGCTGTGTAATCACTAATTATTCTGGTAAAGGTCTATAATCACAAATTGCTCTGATACAGCTCTGTTATTGCTTATGTCTCCAGTACAGCTCTGTAATCACTAATGGCTTTGCTACAGCCATGTAATGACTGATTATTCTGGTGTAATGCTGCGATCACTCACTGTTCTGGTAAACATTTGTAATCAGTAATTGCTGTGGTAAGCTCTGTTTTCAGTAATATCTTCAGTACAGGTGTGTAATCACTTATGGTTTTGGTACAGTTCTGTAATCACTAACGAGTCTGGAGCACCTCTGTAATCATTAATGGCTTTGGTACAGCTAAGAAATCAGAAACAACTCTGGTCTATCTCTGTAATCACTAATTGCGCTGGTAAAGCTCTGCAATCACTAATTGTTCTGGTACAGCTCTCTAATAACAGCTCTGTAATAACTAATGGCTTTGGTACAGCTCTGCTATCAATAATGTTTTCTGTACAACTCTGTAAGCAATATTGGCTCTGGTACAGCTCCATAATCACTATTGGCTTTGGTACAGCTTTCTAATTACTAATGCCTTCATTTCAGCTATGTAACCACTGATGAGTTCAGTACAGTAATGCAATCACTAATGGCTTTGTTACTGCCATGTAATCACTAAAGTCTTCTGTACAGCTCTGTAATCAGTAATGATTTTGATACAGCTCTGTAATCACTAATGGTTTTGTTACAGCTGTGTAATCATTAATGACTTTTTTACAGCTCTGTAATCGCCAACTAATAATTTTGCTACAGCTCTGTAATCACTAATTGCTCTGATACAGCTCTGTAACCACTAATGGCTTGTGTATGTGTATGTGTGTGTGTGTGTGTGTGTGTGTGTGTTTTTTTGTTAGTATATAATAAAGCTGCTTGAACAGAACCCACAATATTCGTCTACTTCATCCTGACTAGACAAGTGACATGTTGTCAGAACCGGGATTCCTGAGACTGCATTTCAGATCCATGAGGTGCAGAGTTAACAGTAAAGGCAAACTAAGTGAACCAATTGCAAAAAAGGGCCATAAATAAACTAAAGGTAATGAAAACTTGCCCAAATGATTTATTTTATAAGAAAAACAAAGTGGAGCATTTCAAGGGCACAAACTGCATTACTAAGCAAACAAATAGCACAAAAACATTTATTAAGCAAACGAGAAGCAAAAAAAAGGAGTATTAATTAAGCAAAATGTTTGAAATTAAGATATTTGATAAAACGAGCATCAGATAAGCACATAAAAGTGTTCAGAATTACCTCAGATTGCAGAACATGCATGTTTAAAGTAAAACAAGCATGTTTACAGATAAAACGAGCACAAGAAAATATAATGGACATGAAAAGAGATTAAATGAGCAAAATGAATATAACAAAGGGCAAAAATGGCACACTGAGTATAAATAAAGCAAGGTGACTGCATGTTTGTTGGTGAATTACTGTGTTTTGGCATAAACTACTACTTTGCATTGATTGAAGCTCTGAATAGTATAACTAGAGTTATTTGAATTATCTCAAAGTGTGTAAAAGTGCTTACAATGTGTGTTTATTACTGTGCATTTATTCTGAAGAGTTTGTTGCGTTTAAAGTGCTACTATTTTGTAAAGTGCAGTCAAATACAGCCATTTAGAAAAGTTTCTTGTACTGGGTGTGTCTACTTGCAGAGTGCCACCATTACAAAGTGTTTCTTGCACTATATAGAGTTGTTTAGCAAAGTACCACCATTTTGGGAAATTTCAGGGTGCTGTGTACTGTTTATTCGTAAAGTGCAATTACTTCAAAATGTTTTTACTCTGATCTTCTTCCACCCAGTTTATTCACACAGTGCAGTTATTTGAAATGTTTCTTACACTGTTAAAAGGTGATTTCAAGAGTATTACAGTGCTCGGGAAATATATTTCACAAAGTTCAGTTATACAGAGGCTTGTTGTGCTGTTGGGCATAGTTACAAGTACTAGCATTAATTTCAGGCATATGTACATGTGTGTGTGTGTGTGTGTGTGTGTGTGTGTGTGTGTGTGTGTGTGTGTGTGTGTGTGTGTGTGTGTGTGTGTGTGTGTGTGTGTGTGTGTGTGTGAGAGTGTTCATGCATTCTGTCTTCATTGAGATGTATTAATATGGTGGAAGGCTTTCAAAAGCTGCTATCACTTGTATTTGATCAGAATATTGCAGAGAATTGGAGAATATTTGAGCAAGAGTACAATATATTCATACAAGCAGCTTATTCAGATAAAGATGCACACACCAGGGCATTCATTTTGCTAAATCTGTCAGGATCAGAGACCACAGAAAGAGAGAATTCAGTTGTACATGCACCAGCAGTATATGAAGGTGAAGGGGAAAAGCATCATATTATTGCACAGGCTAATCAAAGAAAGACCCCGAGTGTTTGAAGCACAAATTTAGAGAAATGTGCAACCCCCAGACCAATGTTACATTAGAAAGGTGTTTGTTTTATACAAGACCTCAAAAGCAAGGAGAAAATTTTGCAGCTTATATTACTGACCTGATAAATAAAGCTAAAATGTGCAAGTTTGGTGACTTGAAAGATGACTTAATAAAGGACAGGCTCATGTGTGGTATTAATAATCCTGCTATGAGAAAGATTTTGCTTTGTGACAGTGATTTATTGCTGAGCAAAGCTATTGAGATTAACCAAATTCATGAAGTTACAGAAAGGCACACAAATATGCTTGCAAGTGATAAGAGCATGGTTTTGGCAGGCTCCAGAGAAAATGTAGACAGCATGCAACATGTGGCAGGCAGAAACAGGTCTAAGCATGTGGCAGCTGTAGCCCCTGTAGGTGTGGCAAGGAAAACCTGCAATCTTCCAGCAAGTTCTAAGACTAGTTCAGTTAAAGGAGCATGCTCAGTGCTGTACAAGGGTGAATCAGCAAAACCCAAGTCAAGCTTTATTGTTAACTGTCGCAATTGTGGTGCCAACCATGAGTCTAAAAGAGAAAAGTGCTTAGCATTTGGTCAGCAATGTCACAAGTGTAAAAAATGGAACCATTTTCAAACATTTTGTAACTCAAGTAAACCTCACACTGTTATAAAGAAGGGTTATTTGAAAAAGTAAATTGATAAAGTTGAACTGCAACAGTCTGCTTTCTATGTAGATGGTGTCTCAGTGATACATGGAAAGATTGATGTAGTAGATTTATTGGCAAAGAATGAAGTATTTTGTACTGTCCAGTTCAATGGTAAATCTACTGAGTTCAAAGTATACACTGGTTCAAAGTGTAATGTTATGTCAGCAGATACATTTGCTAAGGTGTGAGCTGGTGAACAACTAAATGTGACCAGCTGTGCGAAACTTGTTGCTTATGGAGGTGAAGAAATTCAAACCAAAGGCTCAGTAGTGCTTTTGTGTTATGTGGACAAGAACTGCTATAGCTTATTATTCTATGTAGTTCGAAGACCTGTGCAGTCATTATTAGGTCTCAGAGACAGTTTGAGAATGATTCTGCTTTCTTTTACCAAAGAAGTTCCTCAAATAAGCACGTTCCAGTTCCAGCTTCACTGACACTATTCTTTTTCAGAGTATGCTGATGTTTTCGATGAAAGTTGGGCAAACTTCCAGTTGTGTATTCTATGAAGTTAGACCTAGAGATCAGTCCAGTAGTTAGACCTGCAAAAAATGTTCCGATAGTTATGCAACGTAAAGTCAAAGCTCAGTTGGACAAAATGGAGCAGCAAGGTGTAATTTGTCCACTTACAGAACCTACCGAATGGGTGTTGTCCATGGTAGCAACTCACAAAAAAGGCTGCAATGATATCCGAATATGCACTGACCCAAGAGATTTGAACAAAGCACTGAAAAGACTGCATCATCTCATGCATACAGTTGAAGAAGTCACAGCTCTAATACCAAATGCCAGTGTTTTTTCTGTCTTAGATGCAAAGAGTTAATTTTGGCAAGTGATGCTTGATCACAAATCTTCATTACTGACTACATTCAGTATGCCATTTTGAAGATACAGATTTATTAGGGTGCCATTTGGAATAAATTCTGCTTGTGGTCTTTCAGTGTGCAATGGAGCAAATTTTTTCAGGTTATCCTTGTGCCATAATAGTAGTTGATTTGTTAGTCGGAGGCAATGGTGAAGCACAGCATGACAGAAATCTTAAGAGAGTTCTAGACAGAGTGCATGAAGTGAACTTAAAGCTTAACCCTCTAAAGTGTAAATTCAGACTACCAGAAGTTACAAATGTAGGTCATTTATTTACTAGCACTGGCTTGAGACCAGACCAGACCAAGCAAGCAGCCATTCTTGAGGTGCCAGCACTAGACAATGTACAAGTTCTACAACGTTTTTATGGTATGGTCAACTATTTAAGCAAGTTTATACCACACTTCAGTGAGTTGACAGCACCTTTGAGAGAGCTAACATGTAAGAATGTTACATGACCGTCGTTAGAACATCACCAGAAAGTATTTGAAGACCTTAAGCATAAAGTTGCTACTCCACCTACATTAAGATACTATGATGTCAGCAAACCAGTAACTCTTTCCTGTGATGCTTCAAAATTTGGTCTTGGTGCAGTTATTCTTCAAGAGGGTAGACCAGTAGCATATGCATCTAGAATACTTACCTAAACTGAAATGCAGTATGCTCAGACTGAGAAAGAATTTTTGGTAAAAGTATTTGCATGTTCCAAGTTTCATGATTATGTCTATGGTCAAGATATTCAAATTGAAACTGATCATCAACCTCTGGTTACTATTTTAAAGAAGCCTATGCATTCAGCTCCAGCAAGATTGCAAAGAATGATGCTTAAATTACAAAAGTACAACTTAAAAATGGTCTATACAAAAAGCAAACTTCTCTATCTGGCTGATACCTTATCCAGATCATCCAGAAATACAACGGAACAGCTTGATGCAGAAAAGTTTGACTTTGATGTCATGGATGTGTGTAATTTTTCTACCACAAGACTTGATGAGATAAGATATACAAAGACTGATCCAATTTTGTAAAAGCTCAACCACTACATCAGTGTTGGATAGCCATCAAAGCAATCTAGTGTACCACCTGAAGTGCAACCCTAATTTCTTTACAGAGATGAAATGTTGATGGAAGATGGCATTATTTTCAAAGGTCCTAAAATTGTTGTTCCTGCTTCCTTACAATACAAATACATCCAGATTTTGCATCGTGGTCACCCAGGTTCTGAACTACCAAAAGAAGGGCGAGAGGACTAGTATTTTGGACTTCTCTAGCAAAAGACATTGACAGGGTACTTTCTTCTTGTTCAGTATGCAAACTACTAAACTGCATTTGTAAAAAGAACAACTTCAGCTAAGTCAAGTTCCTGAACTACCTTGGTCAACAGTAGCCACTGTCATATTCGAGTGGAAAAATCAACATTACTTAGTACTGGTAGACTCTTATTTGAACTGGTTTGAGATCAATTTACTACCTAACCTAATATCCACTACTGTTAATACCAAGCTGAAAATCATTTCCTAGCCCATGGAAGTCCACAAAACTTATCTCTGGCAATGATACTCAATTTACCAGTCAGTTGTTTCAGAAATTTGCAAAAGAATGGGACTTTGTACATGTTACTAGCAATCCTGAATGTCCACAGTCAAATGGACTCGCTGAACATGCAGTACAGAGTGGAAAGCAATTACTTGAAAGGTCAAAGTGTGACAATACTGATGTCTTTTTGAATCTACTCACTCTCAGAAACATATCCTGTGACAATATACTTGGCTCACCTGCTCAGAGAGTTCTGTTAACTGTTAACTCCTCAGTGGATTAGCACAGGTCCTGACCGGCCCTCCTGTTCGGTTACAAGCATTAGGATAACCCCCCATACTTGATCTTAACTCCGCTGACCTTCAAGGACCCCCAGTGCGAATGCACAGACAAGCCTCCTCCCAAGACCGTTGCAATTAGTCCAAACAAGTACTCAAAAACCCAGGATAACCCCCCATACTTGGTGCCCACCGCGTGGATCTTAACTCCTCAACGCTGACCTTCAAGGACCCCCAGTGCGAACGCACAGACCAGCCTCCTCCCAAGACCATTGCAATTAGTCCAAACGAGTACTCAAAAACCCAGGGTAAAGGACCTTTCTAACCTAAAAGTGTACTTTCTAACTAGCGACTGCTACAGAAATTATACTATACCAGAATATAACACCAGCTATTTATCCTAATAGTTTTACTAGCGGATATTAATCTAAAAGCATAACAAACAAGCTTACATTGTTTGCAGGTTCCTTTAGGACCCAGGAAAAACCTGGGTGGTGTAGCCCCTGACGTCAGCGAGGTTACACTACCCGCCATTACTGTTAACTCCTCAATGGATTAGCACAGGTCCTGACCAGCCCTCCTGTTCGGTTACAAGCGTTAGGGTAGGTTATCTGATTCATGCAAGCTAAAGTGTATCCATGGTTAGCGTTCAATTGCTGTGTTTTGTTTTTTGACCTAACGAGTAACGTCCTGTATTGTAACCCTTACTATTACTGTATGCTATATAGGTGGCTTATACTAATGTGAAAACTAGGCCAGTGCGTGGTTTGTCTTACATTGCATCTCTCGCTTCAAACTGTTGAATCAACAGCATAGTAGCATTTAATATTGACATACGCAAGTGCTGTTATTTACTGTGCACACGCACGCTGAAGGGCCTGATCCATCGTGGTGTCATCTAGCGTCGTCTTAGACGTTAATCACATGTAATTAACAAATGTATGAAAGATTGTACTATATTGCATAAAAAGAATACTGGGCTCTTTCATTTTTAAATTACTGACTCTTATACTAAGATTTAGTGGAGCGTTGCTTAATTAAGTGCTTTAAACCTATTATTCATATGTATTTAACTGCTGCCCACTTCTAAACAGTCTGTTTGTTTGAGTCGCTAAATTTGCCTAGACTCACATAGGGCTGTAACTGCTAACTGCTAATGTTTAGTGTGTTAGGTGTACTATGTCCCTTTGCTGTTACTCAGTGTTATTGCCATGTCAATGAAATGTTTTTAATCATACTTTGCTAGAACTAACTTGCAGTTTGATGATAAGCCTTCCATCTCTCTCACTTATATTTCTCTTTAGATAACCCCCCATACTTGATGCCCACCGCGTGGATCTTAACTCCCTGACCTTCAAGGACCCACAGACCAGCCTCCTCCCAAGACCATTGCAATTAGTCCAGTACTCAAAAACCCAGGGTAAAGGACCTTTCTAACCTAAAAGTGTACTTTCTAACTAGCGACTGCTACAGAAATTGTACTATACCAGAATATAACACCAGCTATTTATCCTACTAGTTTTACTAGCGGACATTAATCTAAAAGCATAACAAACAAGCTTACATTGTTTGCAGGTTCCTTTAGGACCCAGGAAAAACCTGGGTGTAGTCCCTCCCGCTCCGGCCCGCTCGCCTCGGGGCTCGCTCCGCTAACCTCCCCTCAGCAGCCCCTTGCTTCGCGGCTCGCCGCCCGCTCCCCACCCTGCCCCCTATTCCCACCCGCCCCCACTATCTCTACATTTATTGGGTCACTTAGCCCATCCCCCTTACCACCAACCAACCACAACTGTCCCTCACTCTGACTCCTTTCCCTCCCATTTCCTTGTACTGCCTATACTACTAAGGCTACTACCTTCCACCAACCAACCACAACTGTCCCTCACTCTGACTCCTTTCCTTCCCATTTCCTTGTACTGCCTATACTACTAAGGCTACTCCCTTGGTCCACCCACCTACCAACCTCTATTCATCTTCCCTCCATTTTTCCCCCCTTCAGCTTTTTTATATACCCAATTTTCTAAGGTTTTCTATCAGCATTTCACACTCACTAACCTCTCCTCTCACCATGGATAGACACTCTTTTACCATCCTCCCCTTCATATCACTACTTCTTATTATTTCTTATCTTTTAACAAGTTATGAAACTCTACCTCTAGTAGGAGCCTACCTCCCAAACGGGCACACCTCTCTACATTCCCAAAATCCCTCTAATCTCACCCCCCCTCTCACTACCCCATTAATAACCTGTTTTTCAAAACACCCCATCCTACCCTCCACCACCCTAAAGCACCTAGAACTAAGGACACTCTCAAACTACTAATTAAACTCCAAAAAATATTTGACTACTTGAAAAAATCCATCACAAAAGATGGCAACATTCACCCCAACCCAGGCCCTAATTCTGACCCAGGCCTCAACATCTTGAAATCAGCTAGAACCTCAGTGGGCTCCCTCCTTTTCTTTCACCTCAATCTAAGAAGTATCAATAATAAGGTCCATAACTTACATGCCATGCTTGCAACCTACTCCCCAGACATTATGTGTCTAACAGAAACATGGCTAAAACCTAGCACTAAGGATGAAGAAATCATCCCACCTGGGTACAATATTCTCCGAACTGATCGTTTAACTAGAAACAGCCGTCATGTTCAAGAACACCTTTGAACCCCCTCCAACCCCCAAAAATTTCTAACCTTGAACTGATTGCCCTAAAGCTATCCCTCAACAAACAAAAAAGTATTAATCTCATAGTAATCTATATACCACCAGGAAATAATGTTGAAAACCTTGAACAAATTGTTAATTGGTTAGCTACAACCTATCCCCAAGAAACCATAATACTAGGAGACGTTAATATCGATTGGTCCCTCTACTCCAATCAAATCCTCTCACCATTAACTTACATGGCTTCTCTCAAAACATTCTATCTACCACTAGAATTGGGAATGCTCAACAAAAGGAGAGCATTATTGACTGGATCCTTACTAACAAAGCCCCAAATAACTATATTGCAGGGACCCTTCCCAACAACCTTAGTGACCACCTTATTACCTTTATCTTAAAACACAAATCTCCGACATCAAACCATTCCCAAACCAGGCTGGTTAGGAACAGTAAGAATTTTGTCCCAGAACATTTTCTTGCTGACCTCAAAGCATGTAACTGGTCCTCCCTAAAAACGCTCCCCTTAGATGACAGCGTGTCTTATTTCAATGACACTTTCCTCAAGATACTTGACGCTCATGCTCCTAAAAGACTGACTAGGACCAAGGAACGTATCGCACCTTGGCTAACAAAAGATACTAAATCCAAAATTAAACTCCGTGATCAGGCCTGGAATAAATGGAGAGCTACCAAAACCCCCCTAGACCGGATCAAGTTTCTTCAGCTTAGAAACTCAACCAGTAGTCTTGACTGACAAAAAACAATATTTTTGTCACCTCCAAGACAAACACCAGCATAATCCCAAAAAATTCTGGGCTGGTTTCAATCATCTCCTTCGTCCGGGAAAATCGACCACCCCTACCCCTGAAAAACTCATAGGCAAAGATCCAGGAGAAATAGCCAACACTTTCAATTCATTTTTTACGGAGACCATCCAGTCTCTCGCCAATCAGCTTACCACTACTCCCTCAACCACAACCTTACCTAAAGACCCTTCTCAGCCCTCCCTTAACTTACAACCCACACCTACCTCCTATATTCGAACCCTCTTGAAAAAACTCAAACCAACTACCTTAGCGGCTGACCTACTCCCAGCCAATTACCTACAAATAGCATCTGACGCCATTGCCTACCCTGTTTCAATCTTGATCAACCGATCCATTTCTGAAGCTTCTATCCCCTCAATCTGGAAAATCTCTTATATCATCCCTCTCCATAAAGGCGGATCCTCCACTGACACATCTAACTACAGACCAATAGCTATACTGTCTCCTCTAGCCAAGATCATGGAACGCTGCATTCATAAACAACTCATTACCCATCTTTCTCAAAATAACCTCCTGTCTAACACCCAGCACGGCTTCCGCCCCCATCACAGCACAACCTCTGCTCTTCTCTCCTTTGTTGATTCAATCAACCTAAACCGCAATAATAAACTTATTTCCTCTGCGCTTTTTCTTGACCTATCAAAAGCCTTTGACATGGTGAACCACCAACAACTAATACAAACACTGAAAACCTTTCATCTTAGCAAATCAACAATAAGTTGGTTTAACGACTACCTATCTTGTAGAAAGCAGGCAGTTCAGTGGTAAAACAGGCTATCAGACCTACTCCCCACTAATATTGGTGTTCCCCAAGGATCTATTCTCGGTCCCCTTCTCTTTTCCCTATTTATAAACAGTTTACACACGATCATTCCCAAAGCCACCTGCATTCAATCGCAGATGACTCCACCCTGATATGCTCGGACGTTTCTCTCCAAACTCAAGTTGCAACCCAAAACTGCTTCTCCTTAGTTGAAAAATGGTTCTCAGAACTAAAGCTTCTACTAAACCCAACCAAAACTAAATTACTTCTATTTTTCCCCACACTAAATACCCCCCAAGGAAAAGAATCACCTAATACTAACACCCCAACCTTCTGCGTGTCTTCCAACAATGGAATCATAATCGAACCCATCTCCCACACCAAACTTCTAGGGGTGACCATAGATAACAAACTTAAATTTGATACACATGTCAGTCTGACCATTAAGTCTGTAAACAAAAAACTCAGGTCTATGTATAGAATAAAACTTTCTTAACTCCGTACACCAAACTAACTATTGCTAGGACCCACCTTCTTTCCACACTCCTCTATGCCTCCCCTGTATTCTCCTTCCTCAACAAGAAGGAACTCAACAAACTATCTACTACCTATAACCACATAGCCAGATTCATAACAGGGATGCCCTATCGGACCCATCACTGCCAAAATCTAAGGACCCTGGAATGGTTAGAACTCTCCAACGCTCTCAAACTCAACCAACTCACTGAGGCATTTAAAATAATCAACCATCCAGAAAAAACCCCCTCACTGAACAAAATACTTACCCCTTACTCCAACCTTACATCCCTTAGGTCGTCCAAAAGCCTACTAGTTCAAACCATTAAATCTAACAACTTGGGAGGCGAAGCACTCTATGCCAATTCCATTGGCAAATCCTGGAATGCCCTGCCAAATAACCTAAGACACATGACCTCTCTTCACCAATTCAAAAAACACCTCAAAGACCTACTAAAGTCCCAATGGCTATGCCCTTGCTCTAATCCTGACTAATAGTAAAACTCTCCTGGCCCACTAAAGTCCCTACCTAACCCACAAACCTTAGGTTTCATATTGTTGCCATGTTAGACTAATCTAATGTCAGTTCCTTCTAAGTATTGTACTTCTTTTAGCCAATTTTATAACCTCTGTGTCTGATTTCTCTTTTAATGTAATAATTTTTACTCTATCTTCTGATGTTTCTGTTTAACTACCTCTGTTCTTGTGGAGCTTTTCTCCCCGGGCCTCTACTGAAAATGGACATGTATCCAGCTAGACTAGCCCGGTCAACAAATATAAAATAAAAATAAATAAAATAAAATAAATTCTATCTAGGCAAACCAGAACAACAATTCCTATCAGTTCCAGTTTATTGAGGCCTAAAGCTAAAAATATCAAAGCCCAATTATTTAGAAAGCATTCCTTCCAGAAGTCCAGCTATGACAAATCAAGCAGCTTTCTTCATCTGTTGAAAGAAGGAGAGATAGTGAGGATACAAACATCGAAAGGTTTTTACCGGATTGGTCAAGTAGCAAATATATGTGAAGAGCCGAGATCCTATCTTGTGAAATCCGAGGGTGTGGAGTACAGGAGAAATTGCAGACATCTACTTCCTGTATCAGAATCATTATTGCAGCAATGTTCCTATGATATAGACTCTAAATCTGAGTGATTCAGACAATGTTCCATTCAGACAATGTTCCGGTTCCAGAAAGTGTCTTGATTCCATTTCTGATAATGTTCATGATGTCTCTAAGGTTGAATGTTCAGTAGACAATCCCATTTGCTAACTCCAATTCCAATTTATATGTCACACGATTTGGTCATATTTCCAGACAGTGTGAGATACACAGCAACTTGGATGGAGTTGTGTGTGTGTGTGTGTGTGTGTGTGTGTGTGTGTGTGTGTGTGTGTGTGTGTGTGTGTGTGTGTGTATATATATATATATATATATATATATATATATATATATATATAGTTCCCCTTCACAAGATCGAATGGATGGAAGCTCGAAATTCATAATCTTGAGACCAGAATCTTGATCTTCCATTCACTCGAAATTGTGAATGGGAGTCTTAGGTTTAAAAAAATAAAAAGTTAACTTACCTTATTGCAGGGGGGCAGGCCCCCTGTATCCTAACAGTTTAAATGTGAATGTTCCTTGACCACACTATAGTGGAGGAATGGAAAATCTTCCATTTTGCGCTTACACGTATTGCGCAGAATGAGAGATTTCCCTTTCCTTCACTATAGTGCGATCTCAGAGTAGGTATATTTAAGTAGGGGGTGGGGGGTACAGGGGGGCAAAGCCCCCCTGCAAAAACATTTGAAAGGTGTTAATTTTTTTTGTCCCTTTCATATGTTCGAGTTTCTCTAAATTCGAGATTCTGGTTTCGAGTTTATGACTTTCGAGTTTAGAGAAATTCAATCATATGAAGGGGAACTATATATATATATATATATATATATATATATATATATATATATATATATATATATGTATATGGATCCATATGAGTACATCTACATTTCATAACAACGAAAGTCACTTCTTCAAATCATCGACATGACAGCTATGTTTTTCGTCTCCGACAATAAAATACAATGCCCAACCAGTAAATGACATACCCATGTCTACACAAAACAAGTGCTAACATGGGTCCTGCAAGGGGAAGTAAAGGATATGATATGATACTGTACCCATACTAAACTCCCAATATCATATCCTTTACTTCCTTGCAGGATGTTAGTTAGCACTTTTTTGTGTGTAGACACGGGGGTAGTACGTGACTGACTTTTACATTTTTTAACTTACCTACTTGTTTTACTGGTTGGGCATTGTATTTTATTGTCGTCGAGAAAAAAACATCGCGAGCTGTATATCATCGATTTTCGCTTAGAAGAAGTGACTTTCGCTCGATGTACTCATATGGATCCATATACATATATATATATATATATATATAGATATATATATATATGAAGTTTTGTATAATTGCATGATGGAAAATTACTTTGTACCTATAGCATGTCAGTCAATGTTGTCAATGACATTTCTCAAATAGGGAGGATGTAGAATAACATATGTGTTGGATCTTTAAGAAGCATTTCTAAGACCTGAACGTGCATATATAAATAACAGGCACGTACTTGCTTCAGTGACATTTTGTGCATACAGCCAGAGTGTGAAGATCTATGCATGAGACAACTAGTTTGTATATATGTTTATGTTTGTATATAATAAAGCTGCTTGAACAGAACCCACAATGTTCATCTACTTCATCCTGACTAGACAAGCGCCACCTCTGTAATCACTAATTGCTCTGGCACAGTTCTGTTATCGCTAATGTCTTCACTATAGCTCTGCAGCTCTGAATTATTAATGGCTTTCTTTCAGCCTATAATTACCGATGACTCTGGTGTAATTCTGTAATCAGTAACTGCTCTGGTAAAACTGTAATCATTAATTGCTGTGGTACAACTCTGTTTTCACTAAAGTCTTTGGTACAGTTCTGTAATCACTAATGAATCTGGTGCACCAGTGTAATCACTAATGGCTCTGGTAGACCTATGTAATCACTAATGTCTCTGGCACACCTATGCATTTATTTTTATTTATTTATTTTTATTTTATTTTACATTTGTTTACCGGGATGTTCCAACTGGACACAGGTCCATTTTCAGAGGAGGCCCAGGGAGAAAAGCTCTACAGTAAGATAGAAAATTACACAATATGCAAAAATCAGCAACAACAAGAGAATATATATACAGAGATAATCTAAGTTAACATAGTTCAGCTAGTATTAAACAACAAGAGATAACTACTTTATTTATTTATTTATTTTTATTTTACATTTGTTAACCGGGAGAGTCCGACTGGACGCAGGTCCATTTTCAGCGGAGGCCCACGGAGAAAAGCTCCAAGTTAGTTAATTTACAAGTTGGTTAAATCATTTGGTACAGATATAATAAGCATCAATAGAGGTTAATGTCAAAGTTACAAGTTGTCAGTGTGATTCCATGTAGCAAATAGTCATACACAGTTAAATATCACATGATACATAGGTCACATAAAAATGTTTGCTAGATTCTTAGTCTACACAATAGGTCATACGTAGGCAGTCATACAAAAAGTAATAATTTCTTTTTTTTTTCTCTAGTAGGGAGAGCATCAAAAGAGCAGGTGTTTGCTAGGAAAAAGTTCTAGAGTTGGTTGAATAATTGTTAGGATACAATTTGAGAGATAGATAGTCTTAGATTAGAAGGTTACTGTTTATTAGGGTTCAGTTTTGTAAGAAAGAGTTCTTCATTCATATGGCCAGTAGAGGTTAATTCTACAAGGAACTTTACAGTGCTTTGTAGGGATCAATATATATTGGTGGGGATCTGGTGATTTGCCACGGTCTGGATTATCCTGGGGGGTAGCATGAGCATAGCCAATTATTAGAGTAGTGTTTTTTTAGGAGGTGCTTAAATTGTTTTGGAGAGGTTGTGGCGGTTATGTGGTTTGGAAGTGTATTCCAGGCCTGGGCTATTGTGCAGGCAAATAGGGATTTACCTGCTTCATTTTTGTGTCTGATTACTTTTATTAGATTTTGGTTGCTAGATCTTAGCTCTCTAGAGGTTCTGTAAGGCTCTATAATGCTCTGAAGGGCTGGAATTTTATCTGGTAGATGGTAGAGCTTTTGTGCTGTTGAGATTTGATTTAGTAGTAATACATTGGGTAGCTCTAGCCAATCGAGATGTTTTAGGGATGTACAATGATGGGACCTATGTGAGATTTCAGTGGCAAATTTGGTAATCTTGTTGTAACAAGATTCCATTTTGTTTAGGTCTTTTTGACTCAGATTGGTTAGTATGGGGGAGGCATATAGTAGGATGGATAGCAGGTGGGTTCTAGCAGTAGTAGTTTTAGTATGTGTGTTCATGAATTGTTTGTTTCTATAGAGTAGACCTAGTTTCTTGTTCACTTTTTTGATGGTTTGTGCTATATGGGTATCAAATTTTAGTTGGTAATCGATTTCTACACCTAGTAGTTTTGTGTGAGGAGTTGGTGTGATTTGAATATTACTTTTAGAGTTTGTAGTTAATGTTTCTTTTGAGGGATGGGATCTTCCGGGATTGAACAGAATCAGTTTAGCTTTGTTGGGATTGAGAGTAAGTTTGATACTGGCAAACCATGTTTCAGCTAGAGTGAAGTTCGATTAGGTAAGGGTTTGTAGTTCTTTAATGTTTGAGGCGGCACATATAATTGTGGTATCATCTGTGTATTGCACTATTGAGGCAGTGGGTAAGGCTGAAGAGATCTCATTAGTGAAAAGAGAGAATAGTAGAGGGCCTAGGATAGATCCTTGAGGGACTCCTATGGAATATGGCCTCTGCAGATATCTGAAGGACATCTGCAGGTAATTTTTCAGCAGCCAGGGTAGTTGGTTTAAGTCGCTGAAGGAGTTTTTAGATTGTCTTGGTTGGGACTGGTTGTAGGGAGAAGGTAGTAGTGGTCTGTGTTTCCTTATTGTGGAGTGGAGTGAACAGTTGTGTTGGAGTGTTTGTGTTTGGTTGGGCATTTACTAGTTTTAGTATGGTTTCTGTGAAGAAGTTGTTGAATTGTGTGGGGATATTGGTATCATTATTTGGGAGCACAGGGGTAGGGGTCGAGGCTTTTCCTGGGTATAGTATTTTATTTATGCTGGACCAGAATTTTTGTGGATTATGTGCATATTTGTTTTGAGTGTTTATATAGTAGTTAGTTTTGTCGGCTTTAATCTGTCTTTTAGCTTTATTATGAAGTTCTAGGTAATTTTGCCTTAGTTTAGGGGATTTATCTTTTTGAAACCGTATCCAACTTTTATCCCTTTCTTTCATTGTGTTTTTAGTTTCCTTTGTGAGCTATGGGGCATGGTTGTTTTTTATCCTTACCGATCTAGGGGGTGCATGGTAGTTTAAGATATCTAGAAAGGTGTCATTAAAATATTGGACAGCATCGTCGAGGGGGTAGTTGTTTAAGTGGGGTCCAGTTGCAGCATTTTAGTGATCTACTAAAGTCAGTGGCCTTGAAGTTCTTTTTGTTGCATATCATTCTAAGGATAGGCTGGTAAATGTGTTGGTTAGATTCATTCCTAATTAGATAGGTTGGCTGGTGATCACTTAGACTGTCTGGGAGACACCCTGACTGCTGTACAAGGGAGGGATGGGATAACAGAATCCAGTCTAAGATGGATTGACATTTAGTTGCTTTGTCAATTCTGGTAGGGTTGGATATTATTTGGGTGAATCTGTGGAGGTTGATGTGGGTAGTGGGGCTGTGGTTAGAACATTTGAGCCAGTCTATGTTAAAGTACCCTAGTACTATAGTTTCATGGGGAAGGGAGTTTGAGGTCCAGTTAAGTAGGTTTTCTGTTGTATTGATGTTATTGCCTGGAGGGAGGTAGGGTCCTGCAATTACTATTTGTTTGTGAGACTTTAGTTTGAGTTTTGCCAGGATCAGTTCTATATCCTTAACTTCCTGGGTATCACAGTCAAACTGTTCCAGGGTGAGATGGTTTAGAAATAAGATAGCTACTCCTCCACCTTTCTTCTCTACCCTATCCTTTCTTATTATATTATAGCCTGGGGCTATGATTTCATTATTGTTATTTTCAGGTTTAAGCCAGGTTTCTGTTAATATGACTATGTCTGGTTCATATAAGGCTAGTAGGGCATGAAGGTCCTGGATTTTGTTTAGTATACTTCTTATGTTTATGTTTAGGAAAAGGAGGGATGAGGCGGGTCTGTTGTAGATAGGGTTAACTGAGTTTGGGTTAGTGGTAATAGTATGAGTGGGTCCAGGGTTGGGGTGTATGTCACAACAGCAGGTCAGTGTAAGTAGGAGGTGTAGATAGAGTTTAGTTAATTTGTGCAGTATTTTGTTTTGTTTGTGGGGGGTGAGTGGGTTAGTTTTTGGTGTTAGTTTGTTATGACCGTATGTGAGTGTCTTACAGGTATTAATATCGGTTGGTGTGATTGTAAAACATTTTAAGTGATTGTGGTAAGGTATGGTTGTAGTCTGCCATGGAGATGGATTGTTGAGTTATAGTTGGCAGTGGTAGGAAGAGAGGATGGAGAGAAGGAGTAGGGTAAGAATAATGGTTGGATAGAGTAGTAGTGTTATTAGTAGGTTCTTTTGTGATTTGGGCATCTTTATTTTTATGCAGAGAGAGAGTTGTTGAGATATAGCTAGTACATGGGTATTGGTGGAGGGTGGTGGAGTGAGTAAGTAAGGGTGTGGTGTAAGTGGATATGTAGTAGTTGATTGATTTGGGAGTGCATAGTTTGTTAGTGGGTGTGGTGTTTACAGTTTCAATTAGGTTGTTAGGTTAAGTGGGTGGTGAAGTAATTACTGGTGGGTGTATTGCTTAGGTATAAGGTACAGTGATTTAGGGGTGTGTGGGAAAGGGGGTAGGGTACAGGAGCGGAGTGAGCCCAAGCGTTAGCAAGGGCGAACGGAGCAAGGCTGTACTGGGTTGGAAGAGGCCCAATATTCACAGAAACAATCAGTGTAAGTTGGTGAAGATGGAGAAGACCTATAGCTTCACTGATTTCTTTTATTCACAAATCTCTGAAGGGGAAATAGACAGCCCTTGGGCTGAGAGCTAACAGGCACAGGTCTGTGAAGAGGGTTAGTGCTAGGTATATTTGCACTTCTGTTTAGGTGGATATAGAGCCTTAGAGCTGGTAACAGGATACAGGAGGGAAAGTGTAGCTACTGGGCTGGGAGTAGGGCTAGAGAGGTGAGTGGGGGTGTAGTATTGGGAAAGTGGTGGTGGCGGTGGGCTAGGGTTATGGGAGAAATGGTCCTGTTAAGAGAAGAGACCAATGTGAGGATGGGGTAAAAATGGGGACTGAGAGGGGGGTTAGTCTAGTAGTGAATGGTAAGTGGACATTGGGTGATAGAGAGAGATACTTTTAAATGGAGGTAGATAGAGTGAGGGACAGCGAGAGTGATTGAGCTAGTGAGATTGGGTTGGTGAGATACTGGAAGGTTGTAGTGGTTGTTAAGATGGATGGGGCTCCCAGGGCTGTAACTAAGCTGACCAGGTACCCTCAACAGAATATTACAAAGTAGGCTAAGTAGGACTATAGATGATATATATAACACATACGTTCTTTAGTTAAACTGGGACTGTTGTTGGTGAGGTTTCCACTGAAGATGCAACATGCAAGGGAGTTCTGGTCTTTCCAAGTGGGTTAGGATTTGAAGAAAACCTTAAAGTTCTGATGCCAGGGACCTGCAGGATTACTATGGAGAAAATAGAACAATTGTGAGATACATTTATAGTAGTTGAAGTAGCAAGAAACAGGTATTATGGAGGAGGAGGTGAGATAAGGATAGGAGGGAGAGATAACCTGTAAGAGGGTGGTGGTAGATATAGTGGGAAAAAAAGGAGTAGGAGTATAATTGGAGTGTTAGGTAAAGGACTAAATTAATTTAGGTAGAGCAGTGAAGAGATGATAATATGAGGGAGTACAGAATAATATAGGAGAGAAGACAAGCAACTTGCAAAGGATTCAGTACAGTTCTTCCACAGAAGTAGGCACCGTAATTGATGGTTGTAAGCTCTAAGATAGTTAATAGCCACAAATCAATGATATACATCCAATGCAAGCACATTTCATATAAATCACTTCACAGATATGCACTGGTATAGCTCTGTATGAAACAGGAGAGTACAGTCACAGCACAGCAAGGCAAACACCTTTCTACTGATGATCAGTCAACTAATCGTTACTAAGATCTACTAATCTGGTCATGCTGTTTAGGTACAAACTGAGTTTGTAATAGACCTAAAAAGTGTTACATCAGGTCACATTTGAGAGAACAACATAAATCTAATATAGTAACACAGCAATATTCATTTGAGTACAATTAATATCTTTAAATGTGAGTTAAATCACCTTGACCAATGGTACAGTCACAGTAGAGAGCTGTGTCTAGTTTGCATTTGGTATTATAGGTTAGTACAGGAGCATCCAGCTGAGTAAAACACCAGCCATAAAGCATGAGTATAAAGCACATGGTCAAGAACTATGTGAAAGCGCACCTATAGTGGGATATATTACTCAGTTTAGCACAGGTAGTAAATATGTGCAGCCAGTAAGGTGGATAGTAAGATAAAAACAGTAAGATAGCAGGTTTATAGCACACATTTAACTAGCCTAGGGCTTATGTGTGTGTCTTAATTCCAAGACGAGAATGCTAAATGTATTACAAAGCACTTATTAAAGAATGCGCTATGAAGCTGGACAAGGAACACCCATTATTCTAGCCCAGTACCTATAGTGTTCTTTAAACCTTATACATACTGCCAGACACTGAACCGGGAGTTCTGTATGGAGATAACAGGTCGCTGCTTTTGTAGCACAATAAGATAGAACAGCTGCATCTAAAAGGCTATTTCCAACCCGTACAAGTCTTTCAGCGGTTATCTACCTTTGTGCAAGAAGGCTATTTCTCTGCGATATGCCTGCATAGTAGAGTAAGAGGGGGAGAACAGAGCTTGTAAGCGTCGCTATTGGTATACTTGTAATAGGAGCGCTCTGATTCATAGCATGCATCTAATTTCCTAACTACTTTTTAACAAAATGTCTATTATCACTACTTAAACAGTTGTAAAGTAGAGTAGAAGGAGAGAATAGTGTGTCACTTTGACACAGTTGTGATTTAGAATGCTCTCCTTAGTGTTATGCCTCTAACTTCATCATTAGTAATATAAGATTAATTACACCACAGTAGCATGAGTAACTCCTCACAAGAACACCAATTAAAATGTAAAACACAGGCCTAGAAAACTTACATGGGTAAACGAGGCAACATATTGGTAAAGCCTTAGATAATAATACGCCTATACAGTAATAAACATAGATAAGGTAGTTAAACACTAACTAATAATACAATTTCATTCAGCAGTAAAATGCTTCCTAAATCTGTAGCAGATATTATATTAGGTGTTATAGGAAGTGAGGTATATAGAGTGGTAAGACAGAGCAATTATGTAATGCATGGACATAACCAAGTATTTATTAAGTGTGATTTGAGTGAGCTTTTGGACTGAATAGTAGAAGAGGCAGAAATCAGACCAGAAGGGAGGTTATTCCAGGTTCTGGCTATCATGTGAGAGAATAGTGCTTTACCTGCAGTGTTGTTAGCCCTTGAGATACAGAGGAATTATTTGTCTGTAGAGCAGAGAGGACAATTTTCTTAATAGTGAATGAGAAGTTGGCGTAGTGCTGGGTTTTGTCAGGTTGTCTTACAATACTGAAGGCTTAGTAGCTGGGGAAGTTCTTTGTTGTAGTTCCCTTAAAGCCTGGCAGTGATGGGGTCAGAAGGTGGAGTTGTTAGCAAACTTGGCAATTTTGTTATAACATGACTCAAGTCTGGCTAGGTCAAGTTTTCTGACCTGGGTAAGAATTGGTGTGGCATACATTAGGGTGGACAATAAGTGAGTTTGGGCTAGGGTAATCTGTGCTTGATTTGTGAGGAATTTCCTGTGTCTGTAAAGTGTTCCCATTTTTTATGGACCTTTTTTATAGTTTGTGAAATATGGACATCAAAGAGTAGGTTTTTGTCAATTTCTATGCCTAAAAGTTTGGTGTGGTCAGAGGGAGAGATGATAGTACCATTATTGGTGGAGATAGTGAAGGATAGAGAGGTGGACATGGTTTTGTTTGGGGTGAAGAGTAGCAGTTTAGTTTTTTTAGGGTTTAGGATTAGTTGGATCTTAGTGATCCAACTTTCCACAGAGCTAAAGTATTCCTGGGTGAGTTGTTGAAGGGTGGCTAGTAATGGAGCAGCACAGATAAGAGTTGAATCTTCTCCGTACTGTATAAGTGAGGCCTGCTGTGTGGGGGTATGGAGATTGTTAGTAAATATGGAGAAAAGAAGTGGACCTAATATTGAGCCTTGTGGTACACCTATGGTAGTTGGACGTAGGGGGGGACAATGTACCTTGCCACTGGGCAGATTGCTGCCTGTCTGACAGATAACTTTTAAACCAGGCTATAGTGGAAGGGGCAAAGGCTAGGGAAGTTAGGGTGAGGGTGTGTAGTAGTATGGAATGTGAGACCATTTCAAATGCCTTGGAGAGGTCTAAGAATATAGCAGATACAAAGTGGTTGTTATTTCTGTGCTGGTTGACTAGATTAGTAAAGGAGATCAGAGCAGTTGTTGTGCTATGGTGTTGCCAGAAGCCATGTTATGTGGGGGAGAGGAGATTGTGTAAGTTTAGGAAATGCATAACTTGAGAGTGTATACATTTCTCAAATAGTTTAGATAAGGGAGATAGAATGGCAATGGGGTGATAATTTGAATATTCGTACAAATTTCCCCTTTTATTAAGTGGAATACTGTATGATACCATCCGAGGTTGTGGGATATATGCTCCCTGTATTGAGCGATTGATGAGAATAGAAATAGGGTAACATAAGGATTCAGCAGCTATTTTTAGGAAGTTGGCTGGTAAATTACTGATGGTAACTTACTAATGGCTTTGGTACACCTCTATAATCACCAATGGCTCTGATACAGCTCTGTTATCACTAATGCCTCTGGTACAGCTCTTTAATCACTAATGGCTTCAGTACAGCTCCGTAAACACTGATGACTTTAGTACATCTATGTTATCACTTATGGCTTTGGTACAGCTCTGTAATCACTAATTGCTTGGGTAAAGGTCTGATATCGCTAATTGCTCTGGTACAGCTCTGTTATTGCTATTGTCTTCAGTACAGCTCTTTAAATGCTAATGAGTTTGTTACAGCCATGTAATTACTAATGAGTCTGGTGTAATTCTGCAATCACTAATTGCTCTGGTAAAGCTCTGTAATCACTAATGGCTTTGTCACAGCTATGAAATCACTAGTTGCTCTGGTACAGCTCTCTAATCATTAATGCCTTTCTTACAACTATGTAATTACTATTGACCCTGGTGCAGCTCTATAATCACTAATTGCTCTGGTAAAGCTCTGTAATCACTAAGGGCTTCAGTACAGCTCTGTAATCACTAATTGCTCAGGTACAGCTGTCTAATAACTAATGGCTTCAGTACAGCTCTGTTATCACTAATGTCTTCTGTACAGCTCTGTAATCAGTAATGGCTCTGGTACAGCTTTGTAATCACTAATGTCTCTGGTACACCTCTGTAATCAGTAATGGCTCTGGTATTACTCTATAACTAATGGCTCTGGTACAGCTCTGTAATCATTAATATCTCTTACTAGGATTACTAGGACCACTACTTTTCTCTATTTTTATCAACAACCTCCACACTGCTATCCCTAAAGCCACCTGCATCCAATACGCAGATGATTCCACTCTCATCTGCTCAGCTACCTCCCCATTCGACTTGCAAATCGTAACCCAAAATACATTTAACACCATCGAGAACTGGCTCACCAATCAACGCCTACTTCTGAACCCCAGTAAAACTAAACTTCTACTCTTCTCTCCCACTAGTAGATCCACCACACTTATATTCTCTGTCACACCTAACAATGGTACCACTATTTCCCCAGATAATCACACCAAACTGGTAGGGGTTATCATAGACAATAATCTCAAAGTTGACCTACAGGTCAACAAAACCATACAGACCATCAATAAGAAGCTTGGATCACTGTATACAAACAAGACATTTTTAACCCCACTGGCTAGGACTGCAATCGCCCGATTACACCTACTCTCTACTCTCTTATATGCCTCGCCTGTACTCTCAAACCTCAACAAATCCGAACTAGGTAAGCTGTCCGATAGCTACAATCATATTGCCAGATTTGCCACTGGCTCCACCTATAGAACCCAACACTACCAGAACCTTAAACAACTAGAGTGGCTAGAACTGCCCAGCTTAATTCAATTCAATCAACTCTTAATAGCGCACAAAATTTTGTACCACCCTGAGGATACCCCCTCACTTAAAAATATTATTAAGCCATATAGCAATCTAAGATCCCTACGGTCAGCCGATAAACTACTGGTCCAAACCCACAAAGCTAATAACTCTGCTGGTGAAACCCTGTTTGCCAACTTCATTGGCAAAACCTAGAATTTGTTGCCAAACTATATAACCCTACAATCCTCCAAATGTCTCTTCACCTCAAACAGTATCTCAAAGTGAATTGGCTATGCCCATATACCAACCCTGATTAAGTTATAAACTATAAGCATATTCTGCAATTATCATAACTTGTAACTACATCACCAAGCTGTGCTTCCAATCTGATGTCTCTTACTTTTAATTCTCTGTCCATGACAGTTGTGAGTCCCTACTAGGGAATCACTACTAACCCATTGTATATAATCACTTTGTTTTTATAATTGTTTGCTAACTTCTGTGTAATCTATGTAAGTTTGTCTTTGTGGAGCTTTTCTCCCCGGGCCGCCGCTGAAAATGGACATGTATCCAGTCAGGCTATCCCAGTAAACAAATGTAAAATAAAATAAAATAAATAAATAAATAAATAATACATTTCTTGTATAGCTCTGTAATCACTAATGGCTTCAGTACAGCTCTGTAAACACCATTGGCTTTGGTTCAGCTATGTAATCACTAATGGCTTTTGTACAGTTCTCTAATCACTAATGGCTCTGCAATCATTAATTCCTCTGGTAAAGCTCTGCAATCATTAATGACATTGGTACAGTTCTGTAATCACTAAGTGCTCTGTAACCACGCTTTAATCACTAAAGTCTGTGGCACTTCTCTGGGAACTATTTAACAACACAAATTTAGATATACTGTATGTAAGTTTCCTTAAGCACAGATATTACAGTTACATATGCATTTTATACTCTTCCGCCTCATATACTCTAAACATATTACTTCTCCAGCCTCCATAGACAGATTAAATCATGCCTGAAACTATGCTATACAATATAGGTTGGAATTTAACTAGATGCTATTACATTCATCTTTTTGGGAAAGAAACATGCATGCCTTTCTACGTTTGCTTGCTTGACTATTTTTGCATTAACACAGTAGTATAATATGCACATTTTAATGTTTTAAACATACTACAAATGTAGTTTACATTTTGGTTTAACCATATGGCATATCCTGCATCTATTCTGGATTTTTTCTTCATCAGGTTTTTGGATAAATCTTCACAAACAATTCTGAAACTTTCTGGAATCTTGCAACTTTATGGAAAAGCCTTTAATTTTCCTAGTGACATATATTAAACTTCACAAATCTCTTCCACAAGATGACAATTATAAGTCTTAATCAAATATATTAATTTTGCATTACATGTCTACTGATCTGCAGTACCTAATCAGATACGATATATGCATTTCTGCTAGTTGAATTATTATCGGCAAGCTTCCATTTCCAAGTTTCTTGATAAAAAAATGAACACTGCCCCCTTGTGACAA